>NC_030853.1:30310165-30326282 GCF_000208745.1 Theobroma cacao
TCAAATATTTACGCATATTTTCATTTACCACTTTATATTTTGTTGTTATTTTTCTACTTTAAAATATCACATAATCTCTACATAATATATTTTTTGTCTTAATTAAATTATCCTTATGCTCCTAATAATATGTCTTTAACATAAATAATTGAGCCACCACAATAAATAAAAATAAAAAATATTAAAGTAAAAAGGCATGCAAGTTGAATCTTACCTTGTGTAGGTTTAGATTAACTCAAAAAAGACAAATCTATGTGGACCAAGGCAAGCCACCAAAGGTACAACAACATGCAAAAATTTCTCCAAAAAACAGTGAAAAGCCCCCCACCTCGTTTCTCCTTTCTTTCTTTCCTTTCCTTTCTCTCTCCCCGTTGGCTTCTTCTTTCTTTTTCTTTTTTCTTTTGTTTTTCTCTTTCTCTCCTTTCCTTCTCTCTCCCCGCTGGCTTCTTCTTTCTTTCTCCTTCTCTTTCTCTCCTTTCTCCCTGCCGACGTCGCACCCTTCTCCTCTTCTCTCTTCCTCTTCTCTCTACCGCCACAGATCAGCAGATCTATTCCTTTTCACCCAAAAAAAACAAAGAAAAGAAAGAAAGGAACTAAAAATCAACCGATCTGCCTACTGCCCTTCCTCATTTTGTTGATTTTTGTTTCTTTTTTGGTTTCGTTTTCTTGGTTTTTTATTATTGTGGCTAGGATAGAATGGTTGCTAGAAAGTTAGAATTTTTTATTTGCCTTTGAGTTTGGCTTTTTTGGTTTGAAAATTTTTTTGTTTGCAGATTGGCTCTTTATTTTTTGAATCGTTTTTTTTCTTTGGCTTTTTCGGTTTCTGGTTCTTGCTCTCTGATTTTGGCTTTTTCTCCTCTTTTCAAAAATCTCCCCCATCGGTTTAAAACCCCTCCTTTTAAGAAACTGGATTGTCCAAAAATTTGGACAATCCAGAAGTGAAATCATGCTATTCTGAGCATGATTTCACAAGGCTCTGGCAAGCAGGAGGGATTGGTAGCCGGAGGTGACCACTCCTCCCCAAATCCGGCTACCTTTCAGGGGCTTCCATATCCTGCAATGATGGACTGGGGAAGGGGCTGAGCACACGCTCAGTCCCTTCCTGTTCATTCATCATTTCATTTTTTTATTTATTTTATTTAATGTTTAATATTTTATATTTCAAAGGTGTCTACAATGACAGTACTATTGCTATACGGAAAACCTTCAAATACTATTGCATCCATTAGTAACCCTGCTTTAAAGCACTTTACACTAATATCTCAGTCTAGCCCTACTGACAGCATCGAATTCAGCTACATAGAACCGCAGGCCCCGTGCTTGCTCTGCTAAATTTACGACCATGATTTTATAATTATAAGTTGCACAAATTCATTTATATACGCTTAAAAATATACTAAACTATATCGACTAATTCAATGCAATCTTTGATAGTTAAGATTAGAATTTTCTGGTGATTAAACAAGATGATATTATTAAATCTACTTTGCAATCTTGCGACAACCAATAATATATATGCGATCAATTTGCGCATTGATTAATTCTCAACATTAAATCACGTAAAAAGTCTAACATAGCCCCCACTATATTATCATTATTATTGTTATTTAGAAAAATAAAATTAATTAATATGTTGTATTTTTTATATACAGAAAATATAAAACGAAATTTATTAATTAATTTATTTTTGCCTGAATTTATTGGTTTAACTGAGTTAATAACTAACTTTGCTTGGTCAATTTAATTTATTCAAACAGCTAATTCAATTTTATGGACAAAAAAATTAAATGTGGTTCTCGTGGCATATAAGTCAATTTATTGGATTAAATGAAAAAAAAAAACACAAAGAATCATCTAAATCTGTCCAAACCTGCTTCTCTGTCAGTTTCTAATTTTGTAATATTATTGGTTATCAAATTATAATATATTTAATTGAGCTTAATATTTATATTTATGTGAAAAAACTCACTTTTTTTTTATTTATTCTTTTGAAGTGTTTAATTATGCTTTTTTAAGTGAGAACACGACTTAATTGACTGTCATTTGAATAAGAATCCTGACTTTCAAAAAAAAAATTTGAATAAGAATCCCAGGCAGCCACTTCTACGTCTGTATGCTGGCTCATTTTGGTGTCCAAAGCGTGGTGAAAAAACACCCGACCCAAACAATTGAGGTATATTTAGTTCGGAATAGGATTGGATTAGGGGATTGTGTCCAACGTGGTCTCTGTCTTTCCTTCTCCTCTCTTCTGTACGGTGAAAGCACATGGATGCACTGTAGGTCAAGGTCAATATTTTACAAGTTGCAGCGAAGTGCAGCATGCATGTTATTCGTATGGTATAAATGGAAGTAGTTTAAGACAAAGGAACGAAATATTGGCATGTGATACCCTTGCGTCTAAATTTTGTTGTAACTGAATCAACAATATCTGATGTCCAACGCCGGGGCTGTTCCCAGGTACTGTGGGTCGGGTCAAAAATCATCTTTGTACCCAACAACTGAATCACTAATAGCTGATGTCCAACGGCGGGGCTGTGCCCAGGTGTTGTGGGGTCGAAAATCATCTTTGATCCCAGCAACTGAATCACCAAAATCCGAGCTCTAAGTTGGTATGGTGGGTGGCAATGCTTCTTCTTTTGCTGATACTGAATGCTGGGAAACTTCATTTTTTTTTTTTTGAAAGCCGTTTTTTCATGAAGACCATCAGCCAGCATGTGATTTATAAGTGTTCAGCCTGAATGGCTCGAAAAATTTTGGTGGCATAAAGTTAATTTCATATGTTAAATTATAATATTAAAGATAGATTTATTTATATAGAACATAATCATATTTAAAATTTAAAACAAAAAAGCATGTATTGAATAAATCATATTCTAATATGAGAATAAAGAAATCTAATCCTAAGCGTGTCGGGTTTATTTTTATTATTTTTTAAAAATATCATCATATATATAACAATTAACAAACCGTTGAAAGCAAAACCTTTAAGAATTTAAATGAAAGTAAAAAAAAAACCACAGAACTCAGCATATTAAAATATTGTTCACTTTTTGTTACTAAATAGAGAATTATTTTTTCCCCCTTCCTCCAATCTCTCATCCCACCACCAAACCAAATTCAACCTGAAAGAAATTTCAACCGAAAAATGAAGTTATGCCAATTTGTCGCCTAGTGCTTGGCAAGCCGAATATCGGTGACTAGCTTGAGCTAACATCCATTATGAGGCGATTTGATAAGTTGTCCATATTTTTTAGGTCGTTGGAATCGAGTCAAACCTTATCGTGTAGAGTATTTGCCTTCATTTCCAATACGTTTTGTCTTCCAACTTTATCAGAATTGGATCACACGATTCTTCAAAAGCAAAGACTTATATCTTTTCTAGATGTTTGACAAAATAATTCTTTGTACCTGCTATTTTTCGTTTCTTTGCTTCCCAAACAGTCACTTTCAACAATGGTATTATAATTTATTTCATTTTCTCTTTCAATGTGTTCCTGGTTTGTAGACCTATTTTGCAATGGGGTCTTATTTAATATTAGTTTTTAACATCCTCTTCTAGTCAATGGAGATGGAGACGTATTTCGCATTTGTCCAAATGTAATAACTTCCAAAAGAAGTTGGAAATGGGGACGTCGCCTACATGGGAACAAATATTTATTGTGAGAATATTGTATTTATATAAATGGAAATGGAACTGATTACTTACTACTACAATCCTTTATTTTCATTCCAATGCATGGACATTGTTACACCAAGCTTTGGACGTCGGTCTGTTTTCACAAAACCTGCTGCCGAAGAATGACTTCTTTACTTATATCAATAAACTCTCTTTCTTTTTATTTTATATTTTTTTAATTAAAAAAAAATCGAACTCTCTTTAGGTAAGAGGATCATACACCAACCGATAAGTCAAATACTCAAATACCTCTCTTTCTTGCAATTGTTATTGTTATTATTCAATAATCAAAACTCCTTGTTGTGTTGCAATACACCTTTTTTATCATGGATATTGCCGGCGTTCATGAAATCATCATTTGATTCAATGGATTGGAACTTTATCTTGTAGTATTATAATTTTTTGTTGAATTTCAATATGTTTTGTGTTTTTTATTTCAATTAGAGTACACTAATTATATTTTTAGAGAAAAAATTTATGGAAATTGAGATTTTTGACAAGTTTGAATTGAATTTTTTATTACAAGACTCAGAGTTTGGTAAAATATTAAATTTTCAATGTATAATTCAAAAACAAGGTGATTGAGGAGCTTATAAATCAGTTTAAGTATATTTTGTCGATATTGTAAAGTGAAATAAGATTGTGACATTATTTTCTTTAAATTAATTTTCAATATTTCTCATCTAAGTGGCTCAACTCTTTAGATTTTATTATACCTTGTTTTTTTTATTAGTTTTAAAAAAGCTTTAAAACATACCTCAACATTTGACTAATTGATTTGTGCATGATCTCCCTCTCTAAAAAATAGGATTCAAATCTTCTTTTCCCAAATAAAAAAAAACTGTAAATTATTAGATAGGGGGTTTGGAAAACAAGTTACTATATAGAGGGCATGCTTTGTAATTTCCGGGTTTGCTTCTATTTATAAAAGCGGAGTGATTTTTTTTTCTACAAATATTTATATTGAATAATAATTTAAAAATTAATTCTTATAAATTGTAAACATAAGAAAAATAATATCTAAAAATGAAAGTGAACAAAAAATAAAAAAACAAAAAATGCATAAAACAGACATAAAAAAAAATCCTTACTGACAGTCCATTTAGTAGCCCAAATGAAGCCCAACATAAGCACAGTACAAGAGAAGCTCAAAAGCAGAAGGAAGGAAGGAACGAAATTCCACATTTTGCATAATTAATTAACCAAGCAGCTTTTTTCTGTCTTTTTCTTTATTCTCTCCACAAGCACAGCCTTAAACCTCATTTTTAATTTTGGGTGCCTTGGGTAAGCCTGAAAAAAAAAATTTTAAAGAGTTTTTAAAATATTCTCTTATGCTCGAAAGGAAAATTTTTTTTACGGATGTAAAATATTTCGTAAATTAAGGAAATATATCTCATTGATTTGCTAAAATGTTTTATATTTGAAAAAGACATAATTAAATTTTAATTGCATGTTCACGCAAGAGAGGTACTAATTAAATTCAATTCTTTTAATTTGTCAATTTTTTAAATAAAAAATTAGGTATTTCTATTGTAATTATGCTGAATTATTCCTTTTTAGAAACTTGTATTTAGTTTTTTATTTGGTTTTCTCAAAGGGTTATGTTTGATTTTTTGTAGCTTTTGAGATTGTAAAAACGGTAACGCGAAACTTTTTTTTTTTTTTTAATAAGAACGGTAACGCGAAACTGTCATCGAACATTCTTCTCCTCCTTTCCTTTCCTGGGATTACTTGCTTTTATTTTTCTTTCCGGCCAAACATGAAATATGTTTTATTTACTTTATTTTTATGCTTGAATTTCTTGCTTTCATTGAGCTATTAACTAATTTTGCTGGGTTAATTCATTTTTTTTTTTTAAAGTTCAGTTCATTGAGAAAACAGAAGGAACAAAAATCCTTCTCCAGCAGAAGATTATAAACTGTTATTTCCTAAGTCAGGAATAACACTCCAAAATCCCAGTTAGCATGAGTTCAGCTTACAGAAACTCAGTGAAATCAAGCACTCCATCACATGACCCACCTCAAACACCAGAAGCAATCACTCTCTCAGCCAAATTCCCAAAAACAGTTCAACCAGGAGAATCAAACCAAAAACAACCCCAAAAATGAGAGAAGGCAACTCATGAAACAACCCAGCAATTTATTCAAACAGCTAATTCAATTTTTATGAGATAAGTTATATTATTTACTTTTTCTTTTTTTTTCATGTTAGATTTTCACAGCCATTGTTATTCATTAGAAAAATAAATAAAATTTAAAATAATGACAGGAAAGGAAATTAATGATATCGATGATGTTTATGTTTCCGCACAAACAAGGTGTTTTTGTGTTCTTCAGTGCTCTTTCTCCTGTCTGTTCTGTCGTGTTTTGCCTCTTTAAGTGCCTTCTTCCTTGACTTGGTCCTGCTTCTTTTTTTCAGCGAAAAGCATCGTCAGCCATAGATTGAATCAAAAATGTGTTAAACAACAACTCACCGTCATCATCACCCAGTGTTACCATCTCCGAAACCTTAAAGTTTGAGGGGGAAATGGCAACTTTGGTTTTGCTTCTGCTTGCTGCAAGTGCTCTTAGCATAACCGCCATCATCTATAAATGCGTCAGAGGCCGTCGGGGAAATGGTACTGATGCCGACGCTGGTCTAGAGTTAGCCGCTCCAGAGTGACTTCTGCCTTTCTGCTCCTTAACTTTGTCAGCAACCTTTTCCTTTACTTTTTCTTTTTCGTTACGGAATATGTGAGTGTTTATACGTTATAACTGCACATAGACAGTCGCATCATGTTAGGATTAACAAGTTTCCGAGAGATCAGAGAGAGAGAAGAGGCTTACTATGTGTTTGATGTGAACAGAAGAGATAGAAAAGAGAGAGAAGAGGGAGTAGATTACATTAACGAAACAAGCGGACAAGAGCAGCAACCATGTTGCTCTCTTTAGAAACCTTACCGTATAAAAGATCTTTGGCCAGGATTTAGAGTATAAATTAGCAAGTTTGAGGCATCTGGGAAGGTTTGTCTGCTGCTGATTTTTTTTTTTTTTGAAAAGTATCAAATGAACTTTTTTTTGAATTAAAACGTGAGGAGTACAAAAATGGTATGAGGAGTCTCCACTAAAAAAGGTGGAGAAAATCAGTAGCACATACAACTCCAAAAAAAAACCAAAAAGACCAGGGTCCAGTCAAAACACAAGAACCCACCCCAGACAGGATCAGAATAATAAACTAACCAAGGTCACCAAGACACATGAAATCAATAGCTCAAAAAATCAACATCACAAGCCAACCGAGAAACACATAAGGAAGAATAAGTTTGTCCAAATTGAGAAATTTGACAAGTTTAAATTCAATTTTGTGAGTGAGGAAGAACAAAAAATTTTAAATTAATGTAAAATTCAAAGATGAACATGTAAATCAAACATATTATTGATTTTTTTGAATTAATTCAATTCATTCATTCATTCACTTTGATGATAAGAGATCTTCAAATCAAGTATAGAGAATAATAATTAAAAAAATTAAAAATATAAACTTTCAATAAAACAAGCAGATAAACTATTGCATATACATCATATCTTGAAATAGGGTAATCTAACTTCGATTTTTTTTTTAATTTATGTAGATGTTAAAGATTTTCAAATGCAGAATGGCAAATGGTATGTAGTAGCTATTTGAAATATAGTTTTTTTTTTAAAATTGAGGGAGAGGAGATTCAAATTCTGCTCTTTAAACAGAAGATTATATATCAACCAATAAATTAAATGCTCGGATGTTATTTGAAACATGATTTTGTGTTGGCATATGTTCAATGTTCATTCATCGATTAAATTTGCATGTTGATTTGCCTACGTTTAGAATGATATTATTTGCGTTTGACTTAGACGCCCCAAAACATTTGTGGACATATGGCTGGCTCCACCTCACTTTGATTTTTGGCAAAATCCTAAGAAGCACGTAGGACATTCCAATCATTCAACTAATCAAATCTCACCAACCTTACTCTTGCAAAGGTTGTTGCTCTTCTGATAACGGTCATAGAAATATATATTTACTTATTTAAAATAATAAAACAATATTTTATTATTAATTATAATTAATTAAATTTTAAATTGCGCTTTAGCGAAATGGGGGAGATGGTGGGTAAAGGCCAAAGGGTGTATTAGAAAAACTCGTGGCAATAGATTTTGTTTGATAATGACACCAACCTTCCATGGTAACCGGCTGTAGTTGGTACCTAACCGGCTCTCCTGTAGGCAGTGAAATGAATCGCTGGGGATTTGCTCGATAAGGACCACCAATTTCGTGCCCTGGTAACTGGGTGTAGCCGGTTTCCCAACAGACTGCCTGTAGACAACCAAGCATGTAAACTTGATTCCCACCAACCATGGCTAGGGTTGGTGTACCCCATGGTTGTGTCCCACCTTGTTCTCTTGTCATATATGCATAAAGAGTAATGTGCGCTTTGTTTTTCATAAAATGGAACGAAGAAGAATAACAATATTTGGTTTGGTGGATGGGGTTGTTATTGTAATTTTCGTCTCACCAACTCGTCTATATAAGGGGGGTGGGAGAGGCGTAATTTTGTTCCTCAGTTCTCAGCAAGGAAAAAAAGTGAGTGAAAGAGAGAAAGAAAATGAAGTCAAATAACAGCACGACGTCCTCATCATGGAGTTTTACGATCTCGGAATCCGTCAAGGTTAAGGGCCTGGGATCAACACTAATCTTTCTCTTGTCTGCTATATTTTTTCTTCTCCTAACCGCCTTGTTGCGGAGATGTTTCCGTCGCCATCAACCTGATGTTGAAGCCGATGTCCAGCTTGATGAAGAGATAGGTTCCCCAGGATGACATCGCTCTCTGCTCTCTACTTCTTTCATCATAACTCGTTAGTAACCTTTTTCGTCAGTTTCTTTTTCTTTTCTTCTTAATTTGAATATGCAGATATTTTCTTTTTCAATGCTCTGGTTTGTTTTCGTCACCCTGTTTCATCTTGTTCGCTAGCGTATCCATCTCTGCTCTCTACTTCATTGTAATAACGGGTTAGTAAGCTTTTCATTACCCATTTTTGGTCTCTTGATTTGAATATGCTGGTGTTTCCTTTTTCAGTGCCTCGATTTGTCTCGTCACCCTGTTTCATTTTGTCAGCGTATTGGTCTCTGCTCTCAACTTGTTTTTATTGTTTTTTTTTTTTTGTAATAACTGCTTAGTAATCTTTTCTTTATTTCTTTTTCCTTAATCTGAACATGCGGATGTTTCCCTTTTCAGTGCTACTGCGTGTGTCGTCACCCTGTTTCGTCTTATTAGCGTTTCGGCCTCTGCTCCTCTCCTTCTTTGTCATAATTGGTTAGTAACCTTTCCTACGCTCCGGTTTGTTTCTTCACCTTGTTTCATCTTGTTAGCGTGTGAGGTTAAATTAACATATTGGATTACCCAGAAGTTTAAGCAATCATGAAAGTGCAAGCTGAGGAACCTTCTTCTGGGTTTCGACGCTGTAGATTGATGTACAGGATATAGTAACTCGTAAGCAGGGACTCTGTTTCCTCTGCTTTTTCTCGACGAGCAACTACTGGAAAATCCCAATAAATGTACTAGTGATAAGACATGAAATTCAATAATTTAATTAGATAATAGTACGGTACTCTAATTCTAACTATATAATTTATATAATTATCCTAATTATCAAATATTATAATGTTGATTATTTTATGGTTTCTTAATCAGCTAGATAACTTCCTCTGCTGCTATGTGTTTTTTTTATTATTAGCATTACCTCTTGGAACATATTTACCTAATGTCGCGCTGGAACAACATGTTGTTGTGTGAATATTATATTACACAATAACTCGCAACTTACTACTAATGTGTATTTTCATTCCAAATGCCAGGAAAATTTGTTTACATCCAACATGTTCGTGATGGTGGTCCGGTTTCGCAAAGTCTGCTGTTGAAGATTGGGTTCTTGCATTATATCAATGAAACTGTTTAGTGTGGTTTTTATTACTATTATTTTATCGTTGTAATTTTTTGTTATTTAAGATATTACTTTGTACTATAAAATTTTTTATATGAATATAAATATTTATTGTGTGTTGTATTTTGGTTGTAATTTATTTTTGGACATGTCATGAAGTTTTTAGTAGGATTGGTTTGTTTAGAGAATAAGTTTCAACTGAAATTCTTTTTATTTGTGTTAAAATGCAATGAATATCATGCTGACGATTGCCTCCCAACCAAAGCATGTGGATTTCTTTCGGACCATGGCCCGAGTGGGTGATCCGAACCCCGAGTTGGCGGGTTACCTAGGCAGGGAATTCGCATTGCCCTATAAATGGCGGGAAATTCCCCATTTGTCACTCAATCCACTTCAAAACATATAATCTTTTTTTTTCCAAATCCAACTACCATGATTTCACCAACGTCATTTCACCCTTCTTTTTATTTGTAGCCTCATTTCGATATTGAAAACCAGTCTCTCTCTTTATTTTTTTCTCTCTCTATTTTATCATAGATCCTATATATAGTACTATATACATAAAGGGAGAAACACGTTCCTTCCATGGTAGGATAAGGAATTTTCTAGATATTCAAGTCGCTAATGGATGGTGGTTTTCATGGTACTCAAAAGTGTGCCACTTGTTTTTTAAGAAAGGGAAAAAGGACAAAATACTCACATTTTTAGGAAAGTTCAAGAGCAATATTTTCTTAACGCCTCAATATTTGAGTTATCAAATCAAACATTTTAGAATTTCACAAAAATAAAAAGTAATCTGTGATGTATGTCATTCCTCTTAAGTTACTCTCAATGCTGTCCATAGCGACATAGCAGTTCTATTCGTTGTGGTCACTCTCATTGCTTTCTATATAGCAATATGCTCACTGTAAAACAATTAGATATAAATACCAAAAAGATAATATGTTAATAACCAATATCAAACATTTACGGTTTCTAAAAATGATTGATTATTTTATAGCTTCATGATATTTTGTAATGGGATCTCGATCTCCATTAAAAACATCATCTTGTCTAAATTCACAATAGCATATGGATTAACCAGAAGTTCCAGGGGGAGACGGGTAGGGAAAGTTACCTCAACAAAACAATCATGAAAGTGCATTTTAAGAAGAGCTTTTTGATAGAAATTTGTGAACATAACAAAGACACTATATATATATATATATATGTCACCATTTGAATACCTGGTACCCAAATCCAAGACTGATATGTAAACTTATTACCTGTACTCATCCTAAATTTGAATATAAAGTAAAACGAGTACCTAATTAAAGAATATTTAAAAATGCTTGTACGAATAGTTCAAACTGTGAAGGACCCTATCAATGACTAACATAGCATGCATGTAAGTTTGGCAGGCAGTGTAACCCTATCTAATGAAGTTAAGCCACAAATAACCTCCAATTAACTCAGTTCCTTTCAAAGCTTCTCTCTCTAACACACTTCCACACTCTGTTTGCTCATCATGCAAAGAAGAGATGTTGTCCATGGGGAGGATTCTGCTGTTTCATCTCGTACGTTTAGCTCTCCCAGGAGAGCTCAGCACTTCATGGGCGGAAGATGGGCTTGTGAATCCATCACAGTCGGCAATATTTGTGGTTGAGCTTCTAGATATAGCAAAAATATAAGGTTAGGATATACTGAATGGTTCTCCTAAAGCTAAGTCATTGTTAAGCCATTTATCTATAATTATATATATAAATTAACACAAAAAAAAAAAAAACCTATGTGTTTGTAAACACGGACAGAGAGTTGGTACACCCATGTAAATTCAATTCCCACCAGGCACCATGGCTAGAGTTGTACATCCCATGGGTTGTGTCCATGTGTTCTCTTTTCATTTATCTATAAGAATGATAAGCTTGCTTTTAATTGGATGGGACGAAGACGAATAAATATTGTAATACAAGTTTAACAAGAAAAAGACCAACAAAGCACAACCGTAATGTTACGGAAATGTCTTCGGCGCGACCCACATGATGCTAGAGGAGATATTCAGCTTGATCTAGAGCTAGCTGCTCCAGAATGACATCGCTCTGATCTCTTCTCTACTTCTTTGTCCTAACTGGTTGGCAGCTTTTCTTTAGGTTTTTTTGTTTTTATCTTAATTTGAATTTGCAGATGTTTTTTTTTTTTCAATGCCCAGGTTTGTTTCGTCAGCCTATTTCTTTAGATTTGTAATTATAAAAGTAAACATATTATATATAAAGTTTTATATATAAAATAAAAAAAATAAAAATTGAAAGGTAACGTCCACCGGTACAAAACCATGACATGGTTTGTTACATTTGCCTTTTCCGAAACATGAATACTTGGATTGATTAATCCAATTGTCAACCAGATTAGGAAAGAACTAAAGAAAGCACTTGTAGTTTCTTTTCTTTTTTTAATTGAAAGATGGATTTATTGATCATATAATCGACATGTCAATGCTAATCTAAAGCTGTAATTGCCTGAAACTCCCGCTTGACATAAACTCGGCTGGACATAAACGCAGCATTAACATGACACATTTGGATGATGTGGCATGCCATGTGGCAGTGATGTGATAACGTGGCAGTGCCACGTGACATTAATTATGATGATGTAGCAATGTTGACATGGTAGTGTCACGTGACAAATCAAAAACTTTTCAAAAAAATTATGTTATGTCATAAGAATTAAATTGAACTAAATTATATAATGCAATAATTAAATTGAACAAAATTGAAATGTTGAGGGACTAAATTTATAAAAATATTTAAAAAATATAAATTTTTAAGCAAATGATACATATACTTATTAGTAAGTTAAATATTTAAGTATAAAAGATTTACGGTATTAAAAAACATATATAAATATTTTTTTTACTTAATTATTTGATTATAGAATATGTACATTAATTTATATTATTTGAAAAAATTAAGTTAGAATTCTTCTTCTATAAAAAAAATTCAAAAAAAAATTTATACCTAAAGTCATATTTAGATGAATAATTTGCATTATGTTGGAATAAAATAAAAAAACTAAATAATTTTTTCTATTTATAATAGTATAAAAATTTGAAATTTATTTAATTTAGCTTTTAACTTGAGCTGAACTGAAATTAACAAAATACATTGATTTAATTACAACTTTCACAATTTACAAATATCCGTTCTTTTTAAATTATTTAACTCTTACCCAATTTACCTTTTATTTAAATTTACTCAAAATTTTTTATAAAATGATTTTACTTAAATTCAAATACCACAATCAAATTTGCTCCCTTAAGCCAAGCAGAAAAAAAATAGAAAAACATCATTAAGGAAGTGATAAACGATAAATAAATATCTTCTATTATGTTAATTATTAATCATAATGTCTTATTTGATTTAAAATAAAAATATAATAATTTACTTAATTTAAAATAAAAATATAAAAATTTAATTAAATGTAATAAAAATAAAAAATTTTAATTTTTTTAAATAATTAAAAGTTTTTTCAGATATTGATTAAAATAATACTATAAATTTGACTGAAGAAGGGGGATCGAGACTGGAGACAACGACGCATTGAAATGACTCGGCTACGATTTAGTTTGGTGGGCCTGCAAAGTTTGTAACGATAGCTAAACGAGGTTACTGGTTTTATTTATTTTTTACTGATTTTTTTGCTGTTAAGTGAGGTAATAACTGATTGTGCATATCGTAGGCCATTTAATTTATTCTAGAAGCTAATTAAAATTTATTCATCA
This sequence comes from Theobroma cacao, assembly GCF_000208745.1. Classification (NCBI taxonomy): domain Eukaryota; kingdom Viridiplantae; phylum Streptophyta; class Magnoliopsida; order Malvales; family Malvaceae; genus Theobroma; species Theobroma cacao. Next base: position 30,323,556 of record NC_030853.1, read on the forward strand.
GAAATAAATATTAAATGGGGTGCCTCCTATATAAGCTAATTAATTTTTTTTGAAAAGCTGTTTCGAAGCTAATTAATTAGTTGTTAAAGTAAATGAAAATAAATAATTAATTGTTAAACATAAGGAACGTATCTTGTTAAGTTTTAAGAGATGTGTTTCTTAAAAATACTAAACAATCAATTAACGTATTTCAACAATTATGTTTGAAAAAATAATTTTTTAATTTAAAAGTTGTATTTTAATCTAAATAATTACTTGATTTAAATAATCATATCTAAATAGGACCTCTTATATTTTAAACTATCTAACATTCCTTGAGAGTATTCTTTCATAAATCATATACAACTACAAACAAGGAAGAGCATTGCTTCGAGTCAGTGCTTAAGATCTTAGTTGTAAAATTATATATAAGTACTAAAATAGAGTAACAAAAACAATTAAAAAAACTTAATTTATTAATATCTTTATATATTTTTATTTCACGTGCATTTAAGAACCAATTATCCACATTTATATCACCTAACATTTAATCTTCTACTAAATTATACATCATATATTGTATCCTTTTTATACCCAAACTTCTATTGCATATTTAAAAGGAAACTCTAAAAAGTGTCCTTATTTAGCCATTTGTTAACAAGAGTGTTGGATTGTGATTGGAGAGTGTTGTTTACTCGCCTAAAACACGATGCGGGCTTTTTGTTTGTTTTTTTTTATTATTTTTTTAATACTTTGTTCAATAATTAATTGTCTTTTGCTGTATAAAAAAGTAAGGGTTGATCTTTTCTCTTAATACTCACACACAAATTTACTATGTGGATTATTGTCCCTTTAGGGAATATATATATATTTTATATAAAATAAAAATATAAAAATAAAATATTTGAGTGAATATTTGTGGATTTCATATAAGTTTGAAGTGAAACAAATTTTTTATTTTTAACGAGACATGATAGGGATCATAAAGTGGATTAATTCTAAATAATTATAAAGGTATAATATAAAAAAGTATTAATTAAAATTGAAGATAATTTAAAAAATTTCATCATTAAAATTTAAAAAATTAATAAGTTGCAATTAATATTTATTTTATTTTGACTTTCAAAAAAGATTCATTTATTTTAATAATTTTGTTGTATCAATAATGTAGCTTATCAATAATTATTTTTTAAATATTATATTTTCTCAATATGAATTTGATTTCGCTATTAGAATCATATAATTAACAAAATATGATTATATCAACATTAGCATATATTAATATATAAAAAATCAAATATTTTTAAAAAAATATTTAAATAAAAATTTTACTTAATAAGATATAAGAAAATATTTTTTAAAAAATATCTTTAATTTATCATTATATTATTCATAATGGTTTTAAATTTAAAATTATTTATTTTTAATTATTATTATTTGTGTTTATAATATTATAATTTAAACTTATTTTTAATAAAAAATTCAACACCCACTCGAAACGACGCAGCACTCTAGTGTATATTAAAAGAAATTTTGAAGAAATTCTTAGAGGTTGACAAGTGGCAACCTTTACGTTAGACACGTGAACTTTGAAGATAATTTTAAAGGTGGTTTTGAGCTGGACAGGTGACCATTGAAGTAATGTTTTGAGGTGGCCTTTCGAATTGGGGGGAAAACTTAGTAAAGATAATATTTATAAGATTGCTTTGATTGGATGGGATGAGGAAGAATAAAGCAGGGACCATAGTTTGACCAAGTCAACGGCGCATCGTTTCCGCTCGAAGATTGGCGTATGGCGAAATCAAGGGTGTTATTGTAATTTTCCTATACATTTGGTAACGACTTTGCTTGCAGCTGTCTTCGTAATTAACGGTTCCTAAAGCAAACACAATAATCCACGGCAAGATAAGCACAACAAGAGAGAAACCCAGAAGCAGAAAGGAGCAAAAGTCCACGTTTTGCAAGGTCAATCAAGGCAAGGCAGGCATCCACACGGTTTTCTTCAATTCCTGTCTTTGTCTTTATTCTCTTTCTCCCACAAACCCAGCCTTGGAAAGCCTAAAAAAGTTTTCAATGACCGAGGAGTCAACCGAAAAAATCGCATTCATCTACGTAGTATGTAAAATATCTAAAGTTTTTAAAACTATATAATTATATTCAAAATTCTTTTCATTTCTGAAATTTTTATAACAAAAGTTGGTATCCCTATTATAGTTTTACTGAATTATCCCCTTTTTATGTAATTAAATGTTAATATCAGTTCAAAAACTTCTACTTTGATTTTTGTAGCTTTTGAGATTTTAAAAGTTTAGTAGAACGAGGAATTTTTTTTTTCCCATTTAACGTAAGATTGCAGGCCAAGCACAAGGATAATTAATGTTATTAATATTTATAAATATAATTTTATTTACTTATAATTAATATAGAAAAATTAGCTTTAAAAAAAATAGATTTGAGTACTGTAGACACCCTAAACCATCCCCTCACCATCCCTTCACCATCATTTCCCATCAAGTCCCCAACCACCACGCACCAGGGGTTCTGGCCACTAACTCCCTGGTGCCAGAACCCCATCGCAGGGTTGTCCAAATTTTTGGATAACCCGGCTCTTTAAAAAGACACAGACCAGAGGAGACGAAGAAACCAAAAAAAAAATCACCAGCAGTTAGCCACAAGAAGAAAAAAAAAAAAAGATCCTAGATCTACCAGCAAAAAATACCCAACCACAGAAACAAAAGCAAAAAAAAA
>NC_030853.1:30644627-30707850 GCF_000208745.1 Theobroma cacao
AGGATTCCAGTTGACCCCTCTATCTCACAAACAGTAGATTACTATCACCAACACTTGGTGTATTTATGGGCCACTTGTCATTGTAATTATTATTGTATATTATAACTTTGTAAATTATTGTATATATGAATTTATTTTACTTTCACGTTACAAAAGATTACTTACACGTGTTTCTATAAATATTATTTTATATAAAAATATTATATTTTAATCAATATTTTGAATAGTAATATTTGTCTATAAATCTTTTAAAAAATAAAAACAAAAATAATTTTTGTCTTTTGATTTACTTGAGCCGAAAACGACTGGTAATTGTTTAAAACGAAATGTTTAACAACGATTGCTTACAGGAAAGGTAAGAAACTGATACGTAAGCCTTGCGGGGTTCCGATTGGCATTTCGGATAATAAGTGTCAATCGGGACGTCGCGGCGGTTGTCATGGGCCTGAGGGAGGTTCCGGGTCGTGACATCTAGTGCCTCTGACTGCATAGTTTTCATCATCATCCACATTCTGTTCTAGAATATCTGGCTCAGTCTCAATTAGTTGATTGATCTAAATACTGAATGGTGATGCTAAACTCTCTGGTTCATTTGCAGACCAGTCCCAATTAGAGTGTTCATCAAATGCAACATTCCTGGTAACCACAACCTTATCTGACTTTACTAGGTAGACTCTATATCCTTTTGACTGCTCACTATAACCAATGAAAATTCCTACTTCAAACCTGTGTTCAAGTTTGTCTCTATACTTCTCAGGAATTTGATGATAACAAAGACCTCCAAATATCCTGAGATGCTCAACTGAGGGCTTACTGCCATGCCAAGCTTCATATGAAGTTTTTCTTGTCAATGCTCTTATTGGCAATCTATTTAACAGGTATACAGTACTATTACAAGGTTCTACCCAGAACTTTTTTGGAAGTTTTTTCTCAAATAGAAGACATCTTGCCATGTCAAGTATTGACTTGTTCTTCCTTTCACTTACCCCATTCTGTTGAGGTGAGTAAGGAATAGTAAGCTGATGATGAATCCCCTCAGCCTCAAGATAATTTTCAAATTCTGATGAAGTGAATTCCCCATCATTGTTTGAGTTCAAACTCTTCAGTTTTAAACCAGATTCAGTTTCAACTTTTGCCTTGAATCTGACAAATGTCTCAAACACTTCAGACTTGAATTTAAGAAAATAAATCCAGGTCATTCTGCTGTAATCATCGATAAATACTATGAAGTATTTATTCCCACTTAATGATTCTTGGCTCATAGGCTCTACCACATCAGTGTGAATCAAATTGAGCTTACTTTTGGATCTGGATAAGCTTGCAGCAAGATATGGTTTGCTTGTCTGTTTACCATATTTGCAGACATCACACATTGATGTTGTCTGGCTTAGTTTAGGTAGCTTGTCAACTAAACTTTCTGTGTACAATTGATTCAAGTAATTAAAACTGTAATGCCCAAATCTTTTATGCCATAATGTTGACACATCAGAGTTATTACCACTTGCCTGCATGCACACTTCAATTAAGTTGACATAAAAGCATTTATTTTTCATTTGTACATTCATAAGCAACTCACCAGATGGATCATAAATAGTGCATGTATCATCTTTAAATATAAGCACATAATTATTTTTCCATCATCTGACCTACACTAAGTACATTTTGTGCAATATCAGGTATTAAAAGTACTTCATGGACATACCTTTGACCTGATGATGTATAGATACCAACTGTACATCTTCCCATGGCATTCAAATAAACTCCATTCCCAATTCTAACTCTGGATCTGTAGTGATGGTCCAATTCTGTAAATAATGAAGGATTAGATGTCACATGATTAAAGCTGCCACTGTCAAGAAGCCACTGTGAAACATCTGTTGAGTTGCATCCAGTTGCCATAACTTGTTATTTCTCTGAGAACTCAACATTTTCAGTAACATTTGAGACATTTTCTTTTGCTTCAGATTTGTTTTTGCATACTTTTTCTACATGGCCTAACTGTTTACAAGCATTACACTTCACCCCAGGTCTGTACCAGCAGTATGATTCAGCATGATTTCTTTTCTTGTAGTAGGAGCATACTAGAAATTTACTCCTTCTGCCTTGAACTTTTCCAGAACTTGAGCTTCCCTTTTTTTGCTCTTCCACTTCATTCAAACTCTTTTTGTTTGAAGTGTTTGCATGTCCCTTTCCTTTTACCTGAATAGTCATTGCAAGGTTTGTTTTCTCATTTCTCCTTGTAGCTTTTCTTTGCTCATCAGCCTGCAGAGCACTTACCAGTTCAGTAATGGTAAGTTATGTAATATCCTTGGATTGTTCTAGGAAGAGACTGTGGCATCAAATCTTTCGGGCAAACTAATTAGTACCTTCTTTACCACCTTAGCATCCTTCAAAGTTTCTCCTAACAACCGAATTTAGTTAACCAACTTCATCACCATGTCAATATATTCTATTATTGACTGGTTTTCTTTCATTCTCAGCAACTCAAACTCCCTTTTGAGGTGCTGTAATCGAATTTGTTTTGACCTTGCTAACCCCTAAAACTCCTCTTCAAGCTTATCCCAAGCCTGCTTTGCTGTCTCACTTTCCATAATTTTACTAAAAACTGATTCTGACATAGTAAAATGAATAAAAGACAGAGCTCTATATCGTTTGGCTATGTCTTCTTCATATTTGTTAACTTGAGCTGGTGTAGCATTTTCTCTCAACGATGCAAGTTTAGTATCAGTTTCAACCACATTCCAAAGATTGCAACCTTTCAAGAATGCTTTTATCTTGACAACCCACACTGGATAGTTGGTGCCATCAAAGATTGGGGGAGCTTGTTGAGTAACAGTAGGAGTAGCCATTGGTTTTTTTAGAACAATGTAACAAACAAACTTAACTAAGAAGTTTAAGGTTAGATTTTCAGGTTTAATGGTGGTCAGGGATCGGTTCAAAGCTTTGATACCATGTTATGAACTTGATTCTAGGAAGGAAAAAATAGAACCAATCATGTTGAGAGAGAACAGAGCATTAAAGAAGCTAAAAATGATAAGTTCAAAGTTCTGTATTCATTACTGCATAAGCATATTGTATATATACAACTAGTGTAAGATAAACACCTGTTACACATAAATACAAATGTTAAAACCAGTTACATGCACTTCAACACATCATTAACATGTACATTAGGCACTTTATAACCAGCACAACAAAGCAAAATGGACATATACATGTCCACGTAGCAAGCTGATGCATGCTTGATTCCTAACACCACTAACCCCCTTTTCCTTATTCGGACACAAACAATAGTGCATTACTTCTTTGTTCCTTTTGACTCACCACACGTGCGAGAAGAAGTACATGGTAATTTTTCCTCAGACAACCATGCATTGCACCTAATTGGCCAAGTCTAGGATTTTAGAATCCAAATGCATCAGCGGCAGATATACCTTCCATTTCAAGAATTGGATGACAAAAACAATAAGAAACCTTCCTTCCATGGAAACGTAGGGGGGGCTCGAACGCAATATATAGACCTTCCTTCTTCTTTCTGAATTTTATCTGTGTGAGTGAGAGAAAGAGAAACGACTGATTTGGGTGTTGGCCATGGCATCAGTTGAAGAGTTGTGCTCAATTTGCTTTGAAGATGCGTCCGATATTAGTGACCGAACCGTCGTCCGACTTCGATGCTCCCATGTTTTTCACCTTGGTAAAATCTTTGTTTCTGGTTTGTTATTATTATTGTTATAAATAGGGATTTAGATTTTGTGTTTTTTTGGTTTATTTCTCTTTTGGGTTTCATTTGTTAATGCTGAATTTGCTACTTGTAAAGATTGTTATTAAGATTATTGGATTCATCCTTTTGACTATGGCTAGTAGCTTGAAATCTCTTTCATTACTTTTCAATCTATTCATAAAAATAAAATCATTCACATGAAGGAAATTTAGTCATTCTTTGTAGAAACTAAATAATTTGCTATATATAACAAAAAAAAAAAGGAAACCTTGTTGGATATGTGAAAAAACATGTTTCTTTGTTCTTGAAATCTATGAATTCATAACCCAATGCTTACTTTTACCTCCACATGCTTATTCCCATCATGCATTAACTTTTTCTTTATTTCTCAGACTGCATCGGTTCTGCATTTAACTCAAATGGTGTGATGCAATGCCCTAATTGTCGACACCTTGAAAATGGCACTTGGCGGCGCTTCCCACATATCAATATGGAAGAAACCACTAATGAAGAGTGGGCTGAAGATGATCATGAGGAGTTTCGCTGGCACAATCCAAGTGTAAGTAACAAAGATTTCCATTACTCATAAATATTTACTATTATTCATTTTAGCTATAGGAATGAACTCTCTGTGTCACTGCAAATCTTCCTTCTTTGATTTGTGACATTTCCTTACAATATATAGCCAAAGTGGAGACTAAGACTTTCTCTTGGAGAAATAAGTTTCTCAATGAAAATGTGTTTTTGTGAAAAAAATTGGGTCTCTATAATTAATTATAATGCTTTCTTGTCCAAAACTAAAAAGGTTTTGTCTCTTTAAAATGTAGGAAGGAAACTTTTCCATTTATTTACTGCTGTATGGTTTAGGGTTTAGGGATCATGGGGATCGATGTATATCTAGCTAATGTGAGGAATGAAGGAATCCCACTGCTCATCAACCATTTGCTTGATGTGATTACCATGCGTAGATCTATGTCATTTGATTGCTGAATATTTGGCCTTGATGCCAGGCTTGGCAGTCATCAAGTTGTTTTGGATGTGATGTTATCATCATGTGTGTGTGTGTGTGTATAGTTTATGTTTCATTTATTTGGGATTAATTCTCTCCCTTCATTGTGTTCTTTTGCATGCTTTCAGCCACAATATGAGAGGCCTACGTCCCACTTGGAAGAATGGTAAGTAAGCATGTTTACTTAACGTGAGAGTAATTATTAAGCTATTTTGCTTTCATTCGCAGTTGATATATAAAGAGAGATAAGTAAGATCATATGAACATGAAACTTATCATTAGGGAAGCTGGTAGACCGTAAATGGACCTTATTTATCTTACTTTGTTCTTTTATAATTCCTTACATTATGGGAGCATTAAATCCCATATATCTCAGACTAATGTTTTGTATTCTGCAGGGCTACGAGAATATTGCTAGTCCATTTAGGTAAGTTGTTGGCAATTTATGTTTTTTTTCTTTTTGGTAATGACAAGAATGATGAAGCAATCTTTGACAAACATTACCTGACAAACACTTGTTTTGGTGCAGATCTAAGTACTAATAATCAAAGGGTTGGGCGCAGTCAGGTTGCTAGTTCCAATGACATCCGTCGTCATTCTGCTTTGCGGAGAAGAGCTGTTGAATTTAGTGTCAATCAGGCTACAACTGGATTTGCATCCTCTAGGCCTGCAGCACAGATGGAGTCTGCTGGTCGTCTGTTTGCTCATGATAATCAGGGGTTAGCATTAGTAGAATCTGAACAATTATTTTTCTTGCACACATGTTACATGTACCTATTCAACCTTTTATATGTTCTTAATTTTTCGATTTGTTTGCCACAGTTCATCATCACCGGCCATGCCTGCTTCGGTGACAAATGCCTCTGCAGCATACCCCATGGAAAATGCTGCTGCAAATCTACCCGACGTGGCTTCCATGAGTCTATCCTTTCAGAATGAACCCCAGGAAGCAATTGATCCAGTTCAACCTTTACAAGAAGGGGAAGGGGATGTTGCTGCATCGAATGAATAAGCATTGGGGGAGATGGATCCTTCTTGTGCTGCGATGTGTGAGTAAGCCTTTGGAATGAATATCCCTAACATGCTTAGCCTGTCGTCAGGATGTTGCTGCACACACAATATGCACAATCTCTGATACAGCGGGGGACTCCCCCAAGAACGTTATGAATGTGGTTTCATTATTTTGGGAACAAATTCTATGTATGATCTTATTGGCAACTAGAGTCTTTAAGAGTTCCTTTTCTATGTGCAGAGGAAGCCATAGCAGGGCATGTCCTACTAAAGGCTCGTAACCAGGGGCGGCTTAATAAGTTTAAAGACCTAAAGTGACTATCATATATTTTTTAAATGATTAATATAAATTATCAAATAAAAATTTTAATTTAAATAAATTGATTATCACATAAAATAAAGATAATATAATAATATGATATAAACTATAAATTAAAATAAAAAATTTGTAAATATTAGAACAATAATACTTAATTATTGAATACTTATTACAAACCGTAAATAAGGTTCACGGTTTTATAAAGATAATAATATAATAGACTTTCTTATTTATTCTTTGAAGGAAAATTGACTTTAAAAAGAAGAAGGAAGAAAGAGTAAATGAGAAAGGAAAAATTCCAAAGTAGATATTATACATTGAAAAAAAAATAATTGATTTTATATAAAAAAAATAGTTGTTGAAATTTATGAAATATGTTAATTGGAAATAGGAGAAATAAGTAAAAAAAAAAAATGTTGGAGATGATTAAATATATATAACTGTTAGTTGATTGAAAATAAGAAAAATAATTGAGAATTTATAGCATTTTAGAAATTAAAAAATAATAAAAAGTTAAAATTTACTAAGTACATAATTAAAAAAGTAAGAAAATAGATAAGTTTATTAATTATTAATTATTTTTATATAATTTTAAATTTTTATATATTTTTAATATAATTAAATTATATTATAAAATTATAAAACTTTTCTAAATTTGAGGCCTCTCTAAATTGGGGGCNTATATTTTTAATATAATTAAATTATATTATAAAATTATAAAACTTTTCTAAATTTAGGGCCTCTCTAAATTGGGGGCCTAAAGTCCTTGCTTGAGTGGCTTTGCCCAAGGGCCGACCCTACTCCTAGCACCACTTACTAGTTAGGGTAGTATTTTGTAATTTTGTAAGTATAAATATAAAAGCACTTTTTTACAAAAATTTAATTGGTTATTTATTTATACGATTGAATTGATTTATGTTTATTAATATATATTAATATGTGATTGATTTAATATTAAAATTATTAATTTTACTAAATGATTTTAAATTTCAATTATGTAAAAATTAAAATTTTTTTATTTAGAAATTTCGACTTAATTGTCAACAAAATATTAATTACTAATATACTATATATAATTTCATCAATATTTAAATTTTTTAATATGAAACATATTATAAAAGATATTCTTGTTTTATTTAAAATAACACCAAAGTCATGTTGTTTAATAACAAATTATTTTATTATATTTAATGTGCCCCTGAATTTACCTTAAAGAAAAAATTTTAAGAATAAAAGAGATTTACCTTGTCCCGACCAACCCCCACCTAAAAAAAACAAAAAGATTTGCTTACGATAAAAATTAGAAAATAATTGATTTTTTATTTATAATAATAAATAATGGGAATGATGAGTTTGATGTCACTCTTAACTCTTTATTGTTAAATTGAGTTTATATTATTATTAACTTGGATGATTCAAATATTCTCTTTCACGCATTTGATACTCAACAAAATTTCATTACTAATGTATAATGAAAGTAATCGAGTTTGAAATCACTCTTAACTCGTTATTATTAAATTGAGTTCATATTTTTATTAACTCGAATGATTTTCGAATATTCTCTTTCATGAGTTTTCTATTATATAAACTGACTTAAATATCCTAAATAAAAAAGAAAGATATCTTGAACCGTTAGGTTATAATAATCCTACTTAGCTATTATAAATCCACTCCAACCTTAAAAATGATCCATTTTTTCTTTCTTTTCTTACTTTTGTCGAGACTAATTTCTAAGCGAAGGAATTCTTTCACGTACAATTATCAAGATTCGTATTTCGTAAAGTTATTTGATTGTTGAATTGTATTTATAATTTTATTGTAATTTTAATATTTGTTTCATATATTAATTTGGATGCTTGGAATATTCTCTTTCATGCATTTGATACTCTACAATATTACTTTACTAATATATAATGAAAGTGACTGAGTTTGATATCACTGTTAACTCGTTACTGGTAAACTGAGTTTATATTTTCATTAACTTGAATGATTTTTGAATATTCTCTTTCACGCGTTTTTTATTAGATAAAATTACTTAAATATTCTAAATAAAAAGGAAAGATATCTTAAACCGTTAGCTTATAATAGTCCTACCATATTTAACATTCAGCCGTTATGAATCCACTCCAATCTTAAAAATCATGTATTTTCTCTTTCGTTTTTAACTTTTGTTGAGAAGAGCTTCAAAGCAATGGCCGGTCCACTCTTCAATGCATTCTTCCAGATTGATGTACTAAAAGCGCCGCCATGTGCCGTTTTTAAGTTGACGACAATTAGGGCATTCCATCACACCGGTCTAGTTAAATGCAGAACAGATGTAATATAAGAAAGAAAGAAAGAAAAATAAATGCACGATGGGAATTAGACTATGTCGATTTTGCATTCAACGCGACTGGTTTGATGCAGTGCCCAATTGTGGACAAGTTGAAAATGGCACGTGGGGCCTTTCAGTATATCAATATGGAAGAAGGCATTGAAGAGTGGACTGAAGATGATCTGAAGGAGCTTGTTTAGTATAATCTAAGGGTAAGTAAACAGAGATTTTCATTACTCTATAAATATTTATTATAGTTCATTTTAGCTATAGGAATTATTTGGTGATCAAACTATCTATTTCACTGTGAATTTTTGTCTTGGCGGAATAAAAATCTCAATGAAAATATGCTGCTGTGAAAGAGATTGGGTCTTTTTGATTGATTTTAATGCCTTCTTGTCCAAAACAAAAAAGGGTTTCATCTCATAGATTGTTTTGAGTCTTGAGTGAATCTGGGATGATCATTTTTCTTATGATTTTTCTGATACTGATGATAGAGGTTGAAAGTAGAGATGAGTTTTGTATAGCAAATGTATAGCTAATCTTTTGGAGTGTCTTAAGGGTTCTTGTTGATGGAATCCCTTGTCTTAGATCTGTTTTAGAGCACTCTTTTTGCAGGTAATTTCTGACTGTAATTCTACAGGGAACTCTTTATTCCCTGTTTGTTTTATGAAGCATTTATCTTTAAAAAAAAAAAGGCAAAAAAGTTTCATCTTTTAAAAATGTAGGAAAAAAACTTTTTGATTTGTTTACTATTGTAGTCCTGTTTGTCTCAAAAAACTTTTATCTTTTACTGGGATAGCCGCGATGTATATCTAGCTAATGTGAGGAAAGAAATAATCCCATTACTCATCAACCATTTGCTTGATGTGATTACCATTTGCAGATCTATGTCGTTTGATTGCTTGAATATTTGGCCTTGATGTTAGGCTTGGCAATCATCAAATTGTTTGGAAGTGATGTTATTGTGTTATATATATATATATATATATATATATATATATATATATATATACTGTCATAAATGGTACCATTGCGTGACAAATGCAACCGTGCATGTGCGGGGTGAGTGTGCACATGCCGGTGATGATGGTGGTGAGGGAGATNTATATATATATATATATATATATATATATATATATATATGTCAACCACAAGAAAAAGAATTCAAGAGTGAGGCACTTAAGCATATGAATTCAAGCACTTACAAAATGGACTACATTTAGGAGATCATAACTTATTTCATTCTGTGTCTAATCAAACCTTTGTTATTAGCAGCAAGAAAAGAATTGCTCATTTTTCTAGTTGGACTAATTCTTTTCTTAAATTATAACCTTTTATTAATGTTGTAAGTCTATTAATGCAGGGCATCTGTCAAATTCGTATTTACATTATTTACTAGCTGCCAGGGATGTTCATTCCAAAGGCACACTTGCACATCGCTACACAAGAAGGCTCCATCTCCTTCAATGCATATTCATTAGATGCAACGACATCCCCTTTCCTTTCTTCCAAAGGTTGAGTTGGATCAATTGCTTCTTGTGGTTCATTCTGAGAGGCTATGCTCATGGAAGCCATGTCGGGAAGATTCGCGGTAGCATTTTCTATGGGGTACGCTGCATGCGTTCCAAGGAAGAAATCTCCGAACTGTTCTGCAAGCCACTGTTCATATTTCCTGTTTAGCTAAGCTGCAGACACTGTCGTTACTGTCATGGAAAAGGTTCGCCGTCTATTTAGATGATGATGCATGGAATGGAAACCCAGTTTGTACAGATGAAGACGACCCTGCATGATCCAACCAAAGCCCATTGGTTCTATTCCCCATAAATCCATTGATCTCCTTCTTGTTAGACGCCATTGAAGCGCGTACTGCCAGTGATAGTGAATTGCCAAATGGTTGCGGCCACTAAAAGTTATCATACATTGGACCATTTCCATGACCGCAAGACAAACCAAGTGAAGTATTAACTGGAAGCTTGTTGCTTTCACTCCCTAGAAAGCCATTGGTTATAGAGCCATACTTCATTGAATCAGGTATGGCTACTGATGAAGAACTACTAAATCGTTGCATCCTTGTGAAAATTGAACCATTTCTATCACTAAGTCTACCAAAGGGCAACAAATCGAATAATTAAAAAAGTGTAAAAGGTCGAACAGGCATATGTAACATGCATGCAAGAAAACTAATTGTTTAGAATCGACAAGCACTTAATTTTTCTTGCTTATTATAATCAGGGGTTACCATTAGCAGAAGCTGAACAATTATTTTTCTTTCATACATGTTGCATGTACCTGCTCAACCTTCTATACTTTTTTAATTCTTCGATTTGTTTGCCTTTTGGTGGACCTAGTGATAGAAATGGTTCAATTTTCCCAAAGATGCAACGATTTAGCAGTTCATCATCACCGGCCATACCTGTTTCAATGACGTATGGCTTTGCAGCCAATGGTGTTCTGAGGATTGAAAACGATAGGCTTCGAGTTGATAATTCACTGGGCTTGTCTTGTGGTTGTGGAAATGGTCTACTGTATGATAACTTTCAGTGGGTGCGACCATTTGGCAATTCCCCATCACCAACAGTACGTGCTTCAACAGCATCTGGCAAGGAGATGATTAATGGATTTATGGGAAATAAAACCAATGGGCTTCAGCTGGATCATGCAGGGTCATCTTCATTTGTACAGACTGGGTTTCCATTCCATGCATCATCATCTGAACAGGTTGCGAACCTTTGCCATGAAAGCAAGGCAGTGTCTGCAGTTGAGCTAAACAAGAAATATGAAAAGTGGCATGCAGAATAGTCTAAAGATTTCTTCCTTGGAAAGCATGCAGCATACCCCATGGAAAATGCTGCTGTGAATCTTCTTGATTTGGCTTCCATGAGCATAGCCTCTCAGAATGAACCCCAGGAAGCAATTGATCTAGCTCAACCTTTACAAGAAAGGGAAGGGGATGTTGTTGCATCGGATGAATATGCAATGGGGGCAATGGATCCTTCTTGTGCGGCGATATGCGAGTAAGCCTTCGGAATGAACATCCCTAGCAGCTAGTAAATAAAGGCATGGCTCCTAGGGCCATAATCTCCAAGCAAAAGATGAACGGAACTCTGCCATCTGGTAATAATATTGCTGGTTTTCCTTTCGACATTTCATAATACTTGTAAAACTGATTATTGGCCTGTTATTTACGGCCTTGGGAGTTGTTTAAACTTTCTACTTGATACTATATGATTTGGCTATTTGATGAATTAATTTGCATGGTTTTTCCTTTTTACTATAATGACTTTGACATTGGCTAGACGAGCACAAGCAGAACATTTTGTTAAAAGTGTCTGATTTTTCGTCATAAATATTCTCTATCTTATTTTAGTACATGAGTTAGATATTTTTTTTTTATAATTTTAAGTCGCGTGTTTAGTTTTTTATTATTAATTAAATTTTTAATATAAAAAGTTTTTTAAACAAGTAATGTAAAATTATGAAAAAAACACCAAGTAAGATATCAAATAAGATAGAAAATTTCTGTTCCTTAGAATAAGAACTTGTTGTACAATGTGAGTTTGGCATTTTGCTACTCTTTTTTCCACCGTTATGGCTTATTGGCTTGACAGGCATAACGAGGGGTACCAAGCACTATAGTAATTGAAACCTATCCGGCGACGGCTCCTGCATGTGCCGGTGGCGTGGTGATTTGGTGCTTTGAAAAGCAAAGTTTTTTTAGGGGAATTTGACATGTTGGAGTTCAACATTTCAAGTTGCAGTTCAATCATCAAATCAATCAGACAATGAAGAACTTACCGGCTGTGGGCTCTAAAGTTCGAATTTGTCTTCTTATTAAATTGGTTGGGCAAGTGTCGGGAAAGCCTTTATAAAGAAAACCCAAAACACAGGCCCATCTTCTTGTTGCCAGTAAATAATTCCTTTTAAAATTTGGACGACCAAGTCTACATTTTTTAAGAAGAAAATCCATTGAAAAGCTTCTCCTTTATATGGAAAACCATTTAAGCGGGAATACACAAAATTTAAAACAAATTCAACGAACGCAGGGCAAACCATTTTCCCAGAAACAGAGAAACTCTCCCAACTCAAAATCCCCCCACTGAATTTCCGAAGAGCCACCGCCATGGAAGAAACCATAGCAAGAATCCTCACAGACCTTGAAGAAATCAATCAAATCCCAAACACCCAAAGCCAATCTCCGGTCATTTCTCGCTCTACTCTCTTAGATCTCCAATCCCTTTTATCCACAAACGACCCAGACCTCCTTTCCCAGTTCTTCGATGACCTCCCTTCGAAAAGTCTCTCTCCTTCTTCTCTCACTAACTTATTATCTTTCACGATGGATTCTGCCCCCTCCTATCATCTCTCTCTCTTAGCTTCCAAAGTCTACCTCTCCCTTCTCCTCTCCCCAAATTCCCCTGTTTTCACTCTCTTCACTCCCATTTCCTTCCTTTCTCTCCTCCGCTCCCTTCGTCGTGCTTTCAAAAACCGTCCTTTAGCCCAACCTGATGAGTCGCCCCCTTCCCAGGCGCCGCCCAATCGGAAGAGGAAGGGTGGGGGGAAGGGTCGTGGAAAACGGAGTAACGTCAGGAGTTCGGGGGTTCATAGTGAAGGAGAGAGTGAAGAGAGTGATTCTTTGGATATAAAAGACGTCTTCTTTGTGTTTGAAATGTTGGTTTCTGTTTTGGGTTTGATTCATTTGGATAGGTTTCCTGATAGTTTGAAGTCTTTGATACAAACTGTAGGTGAAATTCCTTTGATGGCAATGGAAAAGTTTGGCAATTTGGGTAGTTTTAATCGGTTAATGCATTTGTGTTCGCGGGTTTTGAGTGAAGTGTTAAGGTCTGAACATGGAGAGATGGCTAATATTGCAGCTGAGGTTTTGAAAGCTTTATCACCATTGATCTTAATGGTTAAATCACAAGCAAGAAGCTTCGCATTGGGGTTCGTGACAGACACGATGATCGAATTGGGAAATGAGAGTGACGGTGTTAAGAAAGCTGTTGTCAGTTTTCCTAGGTATTTGGCTCAGAAGGCGCCTGAGAAAGCTGAGCCGCGGGCTTTGGCTGTGGATTCGATTATGGAGGTTGTTAAAGTGATGGAATTTGATGATCAAATGGGGTATATAGAGTATGTGGTGAAGATGACTCAAGGGAAGGCTAATTTTAGGCTGTTAGGTGTTGATCTTATTGCAATGATGTTAATGTCATTGACGGATCCTTTAGGGGTGGATTCGGATGTTGAAGTAAGGGATCCTTGGGGTAAAAGGTGTTTGGAAGCTTTGATTCTGAGATGTTCTGATTTGAGTGCTGGAATTCGTGCTCGAGCCCTATCAAGCTTGGCACAAGTTGTGGGGTTTTTATCTGGTGATGATAGGAACAAAGGTATTTTGAAGGAAGTGATGGGGTTAGGTGAAGGTGGAAAGGAGAGGCCAGAGGGTGGAATGAATGATCTTTTGAGGAAGAGGTGTACGGATGAGAAGGCAGCTGTTAGGAAGGCAGCGCTTCTTCTGGTTACCAAGCTGACAGCCCTTTTAGGTGGTTCTTTTGACGGAGTCGTGCTCAAGACCATGGGTATGGCTTGTTCAGATCCACTTGTTAGCATACGTAAAGCTGCCATTTCAGCTCTTTCTGAGGTTAATTTACTTCTGTGCTTCACATAGTTTCCTTGTTCAAATATGTTTCCTTATTCTCTTATTATGCACATTATGATGTTCAACTAGTTTATGATGCTCATTTGACTTCAATAAGGTGTACATGCTTTTGTGATAATTTGATGCTTAATCAATGATTCAATGAACAGTATGATGTTGAATTTGTTTACTTAAGTGTATAAGTTCTTTCTTGTGCATTTCTCCATCTAATGTTGAATTTTGCATTAACTTTGCAGGCCTTCAGGACATTTTCAGATGAAAGTGTGACTACTGAGTGGCTACATTCTGTTCCACGTTTAATAACAGATAATGAATCTAGCATTCAAGAAGAATGTGAGAACTTGTTCTTGGAATTGGTTTTGGACCGGGTGTCTAGGGCAGGATCAGCTTGCCCAACCAAGAAAGGATCTATTTTGCCTGATTCAAATTTAACAACCAAAAGTTTAGAAAGGGAGATGGAATTGTTATTCCCTGAAGGGGTATTAGGTCTTTTGCAAGGCATCTGTGATGGGGAGGTGACTCCATGGGTGAAGAAAATTTGCACAAGCCTGGGTACAAAGAGACGACTGAAGCCCAAGATTGCTAGTGCTCTTCAAAATATTATAAGGACATCTGAATCTCTCTGGTTGAGCCATTCCATGCCAATTGAGAAGTGGACAGCCCCAGCTGGAGCTTGGTTTCTTCTATCAGAAGTGTCCGCATATCTTTCAAAAGCTGTGGACTGGGAATTCCTCCATCACCACTGGCAGCTCCTTGACAAGCATGGAGCAGAAGGTGAGTTCCAAAGCCCACTTAGGCAAGGGAATGGAGATGAAGAGCGCATGGAATCCAAATCAGTTGCATGGGCAGGAGATCGTGTTTTCCTCTTGCAAACCATCTCAAATGTTTCTGTGGAGTTGCCTGCTGAACCTGCTGCTGATTTAGCCCATAACTTGCTTAAAAGAGTTGAAAAATTCAGTATGCATTCCACAGAGGTATTTATCATTGGGTACACTGATAAACTTGAGAAATGCAGCAATGAGTTGTTTGTTTTCCTCTATGGATCTTTTCCTTCCCTTTTGGGCAAAATGCTAGCGTGTATGCAGTTATGGGGTTAAATGCTATGCTTTATCAAGTGACTGAATAATAATATATACATATGCATAATCAGCTAGACTATTTGATGACAGGTTAATGCTCATGTAAAAGCTCTTAGAACATTGTGCAAGCGGAAGGCTTTAAATCCTAAGGAGGCTGATCAACTTGTCGTGAAATGGATGCAGCAGCTTCTCTCTAAAGCATGTAAAATTCTAGAAAAGTACATTTCTGAGAGTAAAGAAGCAAATAAAAGTAATTGTTTCTTTACACCACCAAGAAGTGGGAGTAGAAAAGGCAAGCAAGCAACAAGCGCTTCCAGGCTATTATCAAAAGCGGTCATCGCTGTTTATACTGTTGGGTCTTTGGTTGTTGTCTGTCCTTCTGCTGATGTGAGCACCATTGTTCCACTATTATACACAGTAATAACTTCAGGGAATGCCGATCCAAAGTTAAATAAATTACCAGTGCCTATGGTATCTTTGAAGCAGACTGCTCCTTCTTTGTATATTCAAGCATGGTTGACAATGGGGAAGATTTGCCTGGCTGATGGGAAACTTGCAAAAAGTCATATTCCTCTCTTTGTGCAGGTCTATTCATCAAACAAGTAGCTTGTCTAGTCTATGCTCTGAAATTCTAAGTTACAAACTAGAAAGGTTTTTGTATGAGTTCTGTTAACATTTTGCAATCCATGATTCTTCAAAGTGACGTCTCCCTCTGCTTTTATTAGAAATCCTAGTTTATACCAGTTTTTCATTCATTCATATTTGTTGCAACTTACATGCAAAACATTTATAAGCATAGCCAGCAACATCCATTGTTAGATTACATAGAAGGTCCGTAAATTATTTCCAAGCATAATGCTTATGCTCTTCTCTAACATGCATTTTTTTTCTCCCCATCGTTTCCAAGTTATTCCTACAGTATTTCTCATTGTCATTAGTTCCAAATAGAATCTGCTAACAATGTTAACCATGCGTTTTAACAAGCAGGAACTTGAAAAGAGTGATTGTGCAGCCCTTCGCAACAACCTTGTTGTGATGATGACGGATTTTTGTGTTCGCTATACTGCTCTAGTTGATTGGTGAGTCCTCTGGAAATTTAATAGAAATGAGCTTACTTGGGTAGTAAGCAACTAATTATTCAATAGTCAAACTGGCAGTTGAGATGAGAGTTAAATGAAAGAAAAAATGTAGCAAAGAATTGTTTTCTATGAGACTGTTTGCTGTCCTAATGAACAATTCTTGAAGTTTACAGTTATATAGCAAAGATCACCAAGTGTCTCCGTGATCCATGTGAACTTGTCAGAAGGCAGACTTTTATACTGCTCTCAAGATTGTTACAGGTAACTTCCTGTTCCTTGTTTTCTTCACATGTGATATTATATTACTAGCTGTTTTAATGTTATAGTTTGTTCTTACATCCAGAGGGACTACGTGAAGTGGAGAGGAGTGCTATTCCTTCGGTTCCTTCTATGTCTTGTTGATGAATCAGAAAAGATAAGACAACTTGCTGATTTTCTCTTTGGAAATATTTTGAAAGGTAAGTAGCTTTACAATTCAATGTAACATTATTGACGTTAGTAATATGGGTTGATTGGATTTACATTTCTGTATTATATGCTTCCAGCGAAAGCTCCTCTTCTAGCTTACAACAGTTTTGTGGAAGCCATTTATGTTCTGAATGACTGCCATGCCCACAATGGACATAATAATTCTATGAATTCACAGACAGAGAGTCAACTTTTCTCCATCAGGTACTCATGTCTTCATTCAGCCTTGAGAAAAAGAATTTCTGTGATTGAGGCCCATGTTTATGATCTATTCAGTGGTTTTTCCTTGATTAAATGTATTGTATTTTATTGTTTCCAGGGGTAATGATGATAGGTCCAGATCTAAAAGGATGAGTGTCTATGTGTGTTTGCTGAAACAAATGGCTCCAGAGCACCTTTTGGCCACTTTTGCGAAGTTATGTGCTGAGATTCTTGCAGCTGCATCAGATGGTATGCTCAATATAGACGATATAACTGGACAGTCTGTTCTGCAGGTACTAATCATATGGCACAGTTGTAAAGTTTGTCTGCCCAAGATTCTTGGCACTTTTCTTTTATATAATGCAATGATAGCAGCCAATCTTCTGGCTAGTAAATTTTAATTTGTAACTTTCTTGTTACTCATAATTCCCATGCAAAACATTTCTTGATTGTTGAGGGAGCAGGATGCTTTCCAAATTCTTGCCTGCAAAGAGATCCGAGCCTCATCCAATCGTGGATCTGCATCTGAGACAGCAGACGTAGAGGAAGAAGGTGGAGATAGCAGCGCCTCTGCTGCTGCTGCCAAAGGAAGGGCTATAACACAGGCAGTCAGAAAGGGTCTCATTCAAAACACCATCCCCATCTTTATAGAGCTAAAACGGCTGTTAGAAAGCAAGAATAGCCCTCTCACAGGTTCTCTCATGGAATGCATGCGAGTCCTTCTCAAGGACTACAAGAATGAGATCGATGACATGTTGGTTGCGGATAAACAGCTTCAGAAAGAGCTCATATACGACATGCAGAAATATGAATCAGCAAAGGCCAGAACAACAGCCGCAGAGGCAGTTGCCACCATGCAAAATCAAAGTGGCTACCAATCACCTTGTCTTTCTAAAGGAGCAAGTGGAACTCATGCCAAAAACAAGCTGAGCCACAAGTTGCAGAGTAATTCAAAAGTGGCTTCTGCAATGGCAGATGCAGCCGCCAAAGCCACTGCTCGGTCTGTGCTAAGGGAGGTGAACAAGGGAGCAATGACACCTCCACTTAATTCCATCAGCATGCCAAAACTCAAGTCTAACCAGGCAGGAGGAAGCAGTGCTCAAAATGATCGCCCATTAGATGTATTGGAATCCTTGAGGAGACGACAGTCCTTCAATTCTGATGACGAAAACTGATGTTTCAGAATCCACATTCTCCCATCTGGGCACTGTTTGATGTAAATAGTGAATATAATTCAACTTTTTTATGTTTTTAGAAGTAGTTTTACTTACCCAATTTCCATTGACAATTCTTCATTTGCATGCCAAAGGCATGTTAATGCATAGGGAGTATGAGTTCAATAGTTAAAGATGTATGGACTCAAATGACATAACAGTGTTTAATCAATTTACTGAAATCTTCGCTTTTCTCTGCAGAGACTTCTCCAGACAGCCAAGAAATAAGTTTTTATTATTTATTGTGTTCAATTAAGTTTTTATATTATTATTTTGGTTTTATGTTTAATGACTGATTAATTATTTTTAATTAAAATATTATTTATTATTTTATGTTTTCATTTTATGTTATATAGTGTTAATATGATAAATTTATGTCATAATAAATAATAATGTGGTATAATGATATGATAATGTTGTATTTTTATTTTTTATGTTAGTATTGTGTGTATAAAATAAAAATTATATTTAATTAATAATAATTAGTCAATCGTTAATTATAAAGATATATTTAAATTAAAATAAAAATATAAAATTTAATTAAATACAATAAAAATAAAAAATTATTTAAATTTTCTTTAATAATTTAGATATTTTCTTCAATTTTATAAAAAATGAAATTAATACCATCAGAAGAAGAAAAAAAAATTAGCTATGCTACTTTACACCTCCTTGAAGAATACGACGTGGCGCGTTCTTATTCGATTTCCATAAACTATAAATAACAAAACCCGGGTCATTCCTCTCTTCCGGGTCAATTCAACCAACCCTCGTTTGGACTTTGCCCTTGGACATCTCTCCCTCGGGTTCGGATCTTTCTATCAGGTGAGTCCTCACTCTCTTCAATTTTGTCTTGAAGTTTTGGAAAATTCGATTTATTTCAATTACAGTTTCCACTCTATTCGAAACATTTCAGTTGAATTTGTATATTCCAATTCTTTTTTTTTTAATCTGCTTGTAACATGAATTCCTCTAATTTGCATTTCGTTTTGATTTAGGTGATCAATTTGGAATTTTTTTTTTATTTGAAGCTTGTCAAATTTGATTGGGAAGTGTAGGGTTCGGACTCGAGAAGTTTTGGGGCTTTTTTTTTTTTTTTAGTTTCAAAATTGTTATGGATGGTAATAAAGATGAAGCTTTAAGATGTGTTCACATTGCTGAAGAAGCAATAGCTTCTGGTAACAAAGAACGTGCGTTGAAATTCATTAAAATCGCGCAACGCCTTAACCATAGTTTATCTGTTGATCAACTTTTGGCTGCTTGTGAAAACCTCGATTCCGGGTCGTCCCCTGCTTCTCCTGTTGTTGAAAAGTGTGTTTCTAGTAATAAGAATAGAGGCGGTTCGACTAAGTTGGATGAGGGTTTGAATGGGGAGAGGAGTTATACTGAGGAACATATTCAGTTGATTAGGCAGATCAAGAGACACAAGGATTATTACGCCATTCTTGGTGTGGAAAAGACTTGTTCGGCTGATGAGGTTAGGAGAGCGTATAAGAAGTTGTCGTTGAAAGTTCATCCAGATAAGAATAAGGCTCCGGGTTCCGAGGAAGCCTTTAAGAAAGTGTGCAAGGCCTTTAAGTGTTTAAGTGTTGATGATTCGAGGAGGCAGTATGATCAAGTGGGTTTGGTTGATGAATTTGAGTACAATCAGCAGCATAATGTGAGACAGAGGAGGAGGAGATATGGGAATGATTTGTTTGATGACGAATTTGATCCTGATGAGATATTCAGGGCATTTTTTGGTCAGGGGGATATGTTTAGGACGTCTCATGTTTACAGGACTAGAGGGATGGGTGGTCATCAGAGGGAGCAGCGTCATGGCGGAGGACCTAATTTCTTGGTCCTTCTTCAAATATTGCCATTTTTGTTGATTTTCTTGCTTGCTTATCTACCCATTTCCGAGCCTGAGTACTCTTTGTTTAGGAATTACTCATATCAGATTCCTAAGACAACTGACAAATATGGTGTGGAGTTTTATGTCAAATCATCAGCATTTGATGTGAACTTTCCACTTGGAAGTCCTGCTCGAGCTAATTTTGAGGACAATGTGATTAAGGATTACAGACATATGCTTTGGCGTTATTGCCATGTGGAACGCCAGAAGCGTCATTGGAATAAGAATTTGCCAACTCCACACTGTAATAAACTACAAAATCTTGGACTGGCATGAAGGTAAGTTTAACTACAAAATTGTGGCTTCAAGTCTTTTACTTTCTTTAGTTTCAGTGTCTAATCATGCACCATTGTCGCTGGGTTGTAAACCATTTGTCACTGTTAGCTTCTGTGCTCGGTGGATGATATGATGCTATCAATTTGCAATTTGAATTATACTTAAATATGCGTTTTTCTGATTGAAAAGGGAATTTGACTGGATTCTGTGAAATCATCAACAAGATATTATGTTGATGGGCATGGAACCAAAAGTAGTGCAGTTAGACGAGTCAAAATTGTGGGATTAGTTCTACAGATATAGCCCAGCAATTTTGTTATGTCCAAGGTGCATTCTTTTGCCATGCTGTCATCTGCTAAGATTGTTCTGGGTTGGTAGACTGATTTTCAATGTATGCGAAGGTGATAATGAGGCTTGTGGACACCTTCAGGCCATAATGCTTCTCTTCCGATAATGTAAAGAAGTCTACAGTCTGCAGTTTGTTCCTAGTATGAATATTGTACGAATAGAAGGCAAGGATAGTTAGCGCAAATAACATAAATTGAACAAAGAATGATCTTCAAGATTGTTAGTTTTGTTGTTTCATTCTCATTGAGTTCCGGCGATGTCTATATTGCTTTTTTGAGATCCAGATCTTGGATCCTCCATATGATTATGTTAGAAATATGCAAAATTCATTGAATTGTTGTTTGTTCTTCTGCTATTTTGCTTAGTTTGTTGTGGAAACTTGTTACTTGTTGCTGCTCTCCTTGGAAGGTTTTGACGGGAAAGATCAGTGCCTTTGCTCATGGATGTTGCATTAAGCAACCATTTCCACTTCCATTTTCTATTCACTTCTTCCCTAATTTTCTCCTCTCCTTTTTTGGGTGGAATCTTTTCTTGTAGTTAATCTCTCCACTTCTGCTATAACAGCCAAAAAAAAAAAAAGAACACTAAGCTAGAAAATCAGAATTATTGTAACAAGATGAGCAACTGACAAGTAGGGCCGGCCTTCGATGATGGAGATGGACTGGTGGGGCTATTTGGATCCGATTTTAAAGGCCCATAAAACTCCTGAATGGAACAACACCTTTATGGGAAAGAGATGGTTCAAAGTAGCCCAACTCCTCTAAAGAAATTTGTCTTTGGGATTTAGTGGTATTGGAGGCCCACCCACCAAGAAAATGACGGGCCCTTTCAATAATAATAATAATAATAATAATAATAATTTATTCTTGAAATTAGATAGTGAAAGTTTTATTTCTTAACGTAAAGAAATCATGGGTATTTGAAGGGAACACGGCATTAAAATTTAAATGACAGGTAGGATTTTGATGCTCTTATTTAATTCACACAGTTCTTGTTTGCCATGTTTCAAAATTGAATCCCATTCTCTTCGAGCTATGGTCCTTTTCCTATGAGTTTGGTGGGTCTTCAAACCAAATAAATAAATAAACAACCCATTTATTGGATTCTGGTGGGAATACCGTCCCTCTCAAAAGGAAAAAATAAAAATAAATTAAATAATTAAGACATTTATAAAAGATTTAAAATTAGGGGTCATCATTCATCATTGTAAATTGATATAATCGATTGAATTCGATTACTTTAGTTTATTTTATTTCAATTTCAGTATTAATAGATTAAGACAAAAGTTTATTTGATTATTTTGGTTAATTTTTAATATTTAAAATTTACAATCGAAAAGATAAACTTTTTTTTTTGAGGAGTTTGGTGGGTTTTTAAAACCAAATAAAATAAAATCAAAAAACATATGCACAACCCATTTATTTGATTATGTCCCTTAAAAAAGGAAAAATAAAAATAAATTAAAAATGCCATATTTTCACTATTTTTTTTTTGCCTTAATGAAAGGGAAATGAAGGAGAGCTCTTCCTTTGATAAAGGACGAGCACGTGCGCACGTGCCTCCGTAAAGAGATCAAGAGCCAAAGCAGAGTAAACAAAAGAAAAGGAAGAGGGAAGAGATTGTCAGTCCAAAAAGGAGCCTCAAACAGAAAACGACAAAAAGAGAGTTGAGACTGAGCTCTCAGTTCGCCGCCCCAACGGCCAACCACCGTGTCACCGCCAGGACAACCACCGCAACGACCGTTAATTAACAGACAAGTTCATCAAAAGACAGCAACAACTTCAAAACTCAAACTGAACCAGTACGTATGATTAAACACTGAAACGAGGAGAATTCTGTAATATTAGTTAAAATGACAACAATACCCTCAGTTGCTCAAAATAACCCCCCGTTAGATACACCCTTCCATCGCTTGGGTATTCACGTAAAATTACAAAAATCATAGTACAGGAAAATTCTACGTACTATACCGTATACAAAATAAAAAAAAAAAGAAAAGCAGCCTTGGACCCTCAGATCGAAGCTGAGTCAAATATCGGAGTCATCATCACCGCCAAAGATGGAAACGCGGTTGTAAAGCAAGAACAAAATCAGAACCAGAAACAGGGCGACCCCAAAAGGGGAGCCGCTGACTCGGTGGATAGAGTCAGGTTCGCCGGTGGAGAAAATGCTGGAGACGAAGGAGCCACGATCCGAGGAAAGGAACTGGATGGTGAGGAGGAGAATGATGGGCAAGAGAAGAAGACCGACCGGACTCAACAGCTCGGTAATGGCTTCCGTTATAGCTTCACCTTGGTCACCGAACAGGAACGGAGCTAACACCACGATGCCCACAACCACTGCCAGGATCACTCCATGGGGTGCACCACCTTGCCTTTCTGGTAACATTGTGCTTGTAGGGTCTGGTCTCTTCTTTTTTTTTTTTTTGAGGTTTGAAGCTTTCTGGGTTTGTGAGAAAGGGTTACAATAACGAGGAGGGAGGGAATGGGAAGGTTGAAATAGGGTTTTCTTCGGGGGGGGGAAGGTACTTAAAGACGCGTTTGTCTTTTCTTTGCTTTGTTTACCACGTTTTTACCTGGGAGAGATCAAAAGTAAGATGGGTAGTTCAACTGTTCAAAACCATTTCTTTATGTCTGAAGAGGGACTTTCGGTGTTTTTTAATTGGATTTCCCCTGCTTCTATCATTCATGCACTCGTCAATATCAAATAAAGTAAATTCTCGACTCTTTGATGAACCATGAGTTCTTTGTCTTCTTCTTGGTAAATTTTTAAGTTATAATCAAGTAATAATCAGATGGTGAAGCTTGCTTACTGAATCGGATGGTTAAAACTTTGAACTTAATCTTCGAAGGAGGTAAAAGTCATCTAAAGCTGAATTTCTAGGAGCTAGTATTCGTCCTCAAATGCATCAGCTGAGCAAAAGCAGTACAATTTCGTGCAGGGCAGGATTTGAAAGTTCCACCTAGCTACCTATGACGTAACACGTGCCAGTGGGGCAGAGGCTACATGGGGTGGTTCATAATTCTAGCAGGGAATCGTTAAAAAAACATTATGTGGATGTCATGACACTACATTTTCTTAGTATTTACAAGGAGAGAGTCTGTCTTTATTTTGTGGAAACAAAGGTGATTCCTTTCAATTGCTAGGGCGCGCCGTGTGTGGAAAGCCTCCAAAGTCAATTTAGTTTCACCCATGGCTGCTTTGCCAATTGCATTACAGTTGTACTGGAAACATAGCTTGGCACAGGAGGCACAGCTTCCTTCCGGGGCATAGCTTTTCTTAGTGGAACTTCATCTTCTTTTAAAAATTTTACAGATTTTGATTGACAGTCTTGGTATCAAGAGTGAGAAAAAAAGGATCTGATACATGGATTTTTCTCTCTTTGTATGATATGGTACTAGTATCTAGTTAAATTATGGAGTATCTTTGAGTTTTCTTTACTCCGTGGTATGCATTTCACCTAAAGTAATTTGGCATTATCATCACCTAAGAACCCTATCCTGACATGACAATGTGCCTATAATTCTTCAGCTTTCTCACTTTGTACGATCAGGGTACCCCGGGGCTGCATCCTGGTCATTTTTGGTTTTTTTTTTTTTTCATATTATGGGGAAAGCTGAATGCATGAGAAAAGTTAGACCGAATGGGTTAGTCAATAAAGCCATTGAAGGGTTTTTGGACTCTTAGGTTGCAGAAGCATGTGGGAACCCCTTGATGATTGAGTAAAGTTGGAGGATCAATGACCCTTCATTTCAATAAATAAATCTTTTCTTCTCTATCATAGTAATAAGATTCAAGAACCCTTTTTCCCATCAATGACCAAAACACCATCCAATTGTCTTCCTTATAGTAAAGAATTTGCCTGCCAATTCAACACCATAAGATACCTGTTTCTGACCTTTTGCTGCTATTTTTTTATTAAGTTTTCTTCATAAAGTCTTACAGCCCCCGCTTTTTTTTCCTTCTTTTTTTCTGGTTAGCAATTTTGTCCAATTTTGTCTGATATATAGATAACAAATTGGAGATTGTATAGCAGTGGCACGTCATTGAGAGTAAGAAAATCTGAATTTGATGATGATTAAAGAGCAAAAATAGCAATCTGCTGCCAATAGCATGTGGACAATTTAGTACACAAAGTAAACTGAAGATGCAAGGGACCAAGAGGGTGCAGATTAAATAAATGATTGCAGAGGGGGATTGGATCCCACACCACTTGCTGCAGAGGAAAGCATTTCTTTTTCTTTTTTTTTTTGTCTAATTCCCTTGCTTTGATCTTATATAGAAAGTTGGGAAAACGTTTAGTTAATTTACTGTATTACCTCATGATTACATTAATATTTTAACTTTAAGTCACACCCCATTGCTGACAGTTTTGAACCTAGAATCTGAGACACAATCCTTAGGTATCTCTTAAAATAACATGTTGGATACCTGCTAATAACTGTCAAGGATCAAGTGCTTATCATCTGATCAACAGGCAACATAAAGCCAGTGAAGATTGGCCAGGTGATTACCCTTTCAAGTCTACGCAAGTAAATATTTGAGTATCATGAAACATTGGAATCATCTTTAACCCTATAACTCTCATATTGATAAGGTGGGTCATAAGAAAAATAGTGATCGCATGGCAGTCTGCCAGATGTATTGGCCACTGACTCAGAAAACCAAATGATGCATTTCCATTGCTTTACAAGAACATTATTTAGAAGAAAACCAGGAACCAGGAAGAACCTGAGAAGCTAGACAAATGCCAGAGCAAAGAATCAAGGAGTTGAGGAGAAAGAAAGAGTAGGAAGAGTTGTTTTAAGCACCAATTTATTTGTCAATCATCCACCATAATCACACATTGCAAAGGAGCAGCTTTACTGTCCAGGACACTCCTGAAAGCAAGAACCACAATTGTGAGGATCATTCTGAACACCAACACACTTTCCATCACAGCAAACGAGTCCATAAGCACATGCCTGACCACATGCTCCACAGTTATTGGAATCCCTCAGTGTGTCCCTGCAAAACTGTTGAAAACAACAGGTGCTGCCACCCCAAGGATTCTTCTCACGATCCAAGCAAATTTTAGCGTCTCTGGCACATGACAGCACCCTTTGCCGCCCTCTCGAAGCAGCCCGGAAAAAGTTCAAATGTGTTGAAGCATCATCAGAGTCCTGCAAACTAAGTTCCCTTCCAGCAGCAAACCCATCATCAGACGTTTCAATCAACACAAGGGTGATGAAAAGCAGACAGTTTTTAACAGCATATCTGAAATTGGAGTTTGCAGAAAGCATGGGAACATTACACGGAACACTTGAGATTGGTGATTTTGTATCATTATCTTTGACGAGAAAAGCTGGCCCGATCCGATGAGAAAACTATCAGAGGAGACATTAATTTTTATATTGAATTTCTTATTTGAACTGGTAGGCTTTGTCAAATAATTAGCATGAAGACAGTCTCATTACGTAGAGGATCAACCTAACACGATTCAAAAAATTAAGGAGTTGAGAAGTGAAGCAGACTTGATCATGACTTGGGTACTTCTAATTTGAGAAGGCAGTTGATGCAGAACATTTCCTATTAATTTTCCTGTTAGTCAATGAGAATTTTGCAACAAATCAAAATTTTTTATTGTCCAAAAACTTATAATAATAAGCATATGCTAAGGCAAAATTTGCCTTGACTGATGCCAGAAAATAGTTTTTATGGTAGTAGAACGCAGCAAATTTGATCTGATTAAATATTCAAGCTAATCATCTAGAAACCCTTAATTTGCAGCTGATCAACAAAAGAAAATATTCATATTGACAAATTTGAACAAAAGGGTTATTGAAAAAGGAGATGGTTTGCCATAGAAGCACCAGATTAATTTGCCATTCTTTGCTTTTATGAGTTTTCTGCTAAAGCAAGCTCACTTTTAGTCCAAAGCAAAATTACAAAATGGGGTTTGATTATAGATTAGAAAGGGTGGAATCATGGGAGCACAGAAGGGACAAAACAAAATGAAAAAGTCCAAAAAAACTACCTTTAGCATTCATATGAAGCATATGCACTATCTGCAGAGAAGAAAGTAGCTAGCAAACCAAACCAGAACCTCATGAGAAAGCTGAAAGCCTGAAACTGTTGTTTTCAAAGTTCAAAAGACTAAAAAATAATTGAAGCAGATGTCAGGAGTAACATATAGCTCTATTTTCAGGATTTGGACAACCAGCTCAAATCAACCAAAAGTATGAAGTATTCAATCAATGTATTTAGTTTCTACTTTCTTGCCTCATTCCAGTTTTTCTCTTGCTTCACCACCCGTTTTCACAAAAGCTGTTTGCGCAATCATATTTCCTTCACAATTAATCATTTAGCACTTCTTATACTATAAAACATATAAATCAAATTAAACAAGTGCTTAATGCCTTGAATGCTGTCATTTATGATTTGTGAGTGTTTTCTCTTGCAAGTACAGCATGAGTTGAAACGTTGGCACGCAAGCTAAATGCAGATTTGGGCTGCAACATGAATATAATTTAGCCTAGCTAAGGCCTGGTAATATAGACTTAGTCAGGGGCCAAAAATGATATACCAAGCTTATTCCAGCTCCTGCCTGGTTTGACATGTTTAGACATGGAAACAATAAGCTTGGTTCTGATTTGGAACCTTAAACGAAAGGAAGTGAGTAAAACATCTCTGATATTATTGAAATCTTTGTTGATGAATTTGTATTTTGAAAATGTTGCTATATCTGCTAAAACCAGTATCAAAATCTAGCTAATAGGATTAGATTAGGTCCAGAACCAAACATCTTAGTGCAAATCATCTGTGATGCTTCTTGGTCTTAAGTTTAAAGCTTTTTTGCTCTTGCAATTCCATCTTATGACATGCCCCAGAATCCAAATTCGGACTACATTTCCAAAGACATGCAATGTGGTAGGCCATGAGATTTGATTCTCTTTCGTGTGTCACAGCCCCATCTGTTTTTCTCCATTAAACTAGATAATGATAGGGCTACAACTTACATGTGATTCTGATCCAACGTTGGAAACGCTTCTGCACTTTCCAGAACTAAATTTTTTTTGAGCCCGTGACAGACAAGGGTCCAATCCATCTGTAAGAGGGGTCCACCAGAGAAAGCATTACATCAAAGCCTGACCATGCAGTCTTGCATTCATTGCCTAATTTGTTCCTAAACTCAACAAGAAATCCACAAGATTTGCCCAAATATCTGATTACACAAAAAAACAACACAGTAACACTATATTTTCATCAATCCATCAAATGCTAGATCTTGGGTTTCTGGTATCTTCAAAGGAAATGGCAACCTATTGATATCGCAATTATGCTATATTTTGATTAATATGTATGTGTTCATTTAAGTAATTATGCTAATTTATTGATTTCGTAGTTATAATTAGATGAAAAAGTGTTGATAGGATAACTTTTCTGGAATCTTTTTCAAGCAAAACTTTCCTTAAAAATTTAGATGAAGAAGGCTTTTTGTTGTTTATCTCGAGTATGTGATTGTCGTTGTTTTGATGTCACATTTGACAGGAGGCTCTGATAGATCAGAACAAATTTATAGGGCATAGGGTTCTATCCTTGCTTTTAAGATGTCACTCTCATGACAGCCCCATGAATGCCATCAGAATTGGCTTCCATCATACCAAACAATGATGGATTGCATCAAGGATTACCAGAGTTGCATGTTAGCTCAACTGGATCAGATCCACAAGAAACTTGGGATCATCTTAGAAAAGATCATAGGAAAGGTTAGAATTTTATCAACATTAATTGAAGCTATATTCATAATTCCATTTGTCACTCCATTGGCAAACTGTTTGGGATGATAATGTTTGACAGACCAGTGATAGTATTAGTCCCAATGTGGCAGTGAAATCTTCTGAGAGGTCAATTCTTGCTATCTGTAGCTTGGAACAGAATATAAGGTGAAAAAAAGGAAAAAAAAAAAACTAAAAAGGGGTAAATAAACATTCCTGTTTTGATACTTCCAAAGTTCCACCTAGGTAAAGGACGAAATGGCATGTTGTTCACATATGCAAAGTACTAAGCTAAAGTTTAAGAGTTTCTGGTTTCTGTTTATCTCAGTAGACCATATGCACAATTAAATTTTATTTTCTGAATAAAAGGGTGCTAAAATACTGAAGAACAGATATGATTAGACCATAACAATAATGCAGGAAGAATCCTGTCGTGAGAAAAGGCAAAGAAAGATATATAAACATAGTAGAATCATGGTACAGTATTGATGCTGATGCAGAAAAAGGTATAATCAAATTCAAGGACTCTCTATTAGTACAGCTAACATCCTGCATTATCATACTTCAATAATCCAATCAATGTCAATAATCAATGTATAATTGTGGCGACTTATTTTTCTAAGTGATGGTAACCAAGTAAGCATGACTAACAGAAGGGAGAAACAGACAAATTTCAGAAGTGATATGATAAAAAAGACATGTGAAGGTAAATGCCAAAGAATGCTTGTTTTCTTTCTTGTTGTTTTCCCTTCTTTCCCTTCCTGAAAGGATGCAACGGTCAATATTTTGTCTGTAGCCGCTATGGGAAGCAGAGTAGAGGGACCATGAACATTTGGAATTTGGCTGGAACAGTCACGAGATTGTTATGAGCCTTCAACATTCTGCAACCCTTCTATATCACTCTTGCTCTTTTCCTTCTCTATATCTTCTGTACAAGTTGTACTTTCCTTCCTCAGGTAACTGAGAATGTCTAGCAATTTCATGGCCCCCGTTTCTCCTCCATCTGCCCCTTCTGTCTTAGCTTCATCTTGTGACCATGATAGTCCAGACCTTGAATCCATAAGGGTGCTTGTGTTTTCGATCAACCGGTACATTTGTGAATTGATAACAGATAATGAAACTAGAAATTCTCTGAGATTGAAATGTACTTCGAGGCTAAATTTCCAAAAGCAGGAGTTTTTTGAATTCTCTGAGCAAGCAGTCCTGTCAAATCTTTATTGGGGTATCGACAGCATCGAAGCTGCGTTCCAATCAAAGTGGCCAGAAGAGAAAACTTCCAGGCTAAAGAATTCTGAGAAAATGCTTCAGGTTCCAGCATTGCTTGATGAACAAGGCGTTACTGCCGGGGTTCCGAATGAGTACTTGGTTTGTTGCTCCTATTTTTACCTGTCGATCGTTAAGAACCTGCAGAAAGATCAGTTGGAGGCTGCGTTGCATTTTCTCCAAGCAATATTGGTCTCACCGATACTTGTTCGAACACAATTTGCCTCAGAACTCTGTGAAAGCGTTTTCCTTTCATGCACCAAGTGTGAGACACAAGACATGGGTCAAATGAGAAGATTACAATCTGTTCCCCGCAAGGATTTTGCTGAGGACAACCTCGGCGAATTGACAAGGCAGATGGCAAGGAGATACAAACATTGGTTAATGTATTATAGGGTCACGTTCTATGGGGAGACAACTCAACGACAACATGGACGCAGTGACATTCTGTCCCCTGCTTATGAATCACAAAACTTCGGGTAAGTTCTCTTCTGATACTCTTTAAAACATTACAGGAAAATATCAGATACTAACTTAATGATCAATGCATTAAAAATGTTCGTAATCCGTTATCCATTCTAAGTTTCTGACATGATTCAATCCTCACATTGCAGAAAACTCATAAAAATGATGCTATTAATGCTTTGAACAGAACTCAGTCTTGTACTCCATGCAGTCTAGTTAGCACTAGAAATGGGCTGGAGCCTGGAAACTTACCTCCTATTCGTTTTTGCTTCAACTTAAGCTGAATAACATGAATCTCCATCAATTAGTCTTCCTCATGAATGTTTTTTCCCTTAAGGCCAAAGTCAAAAACTCAGAATCAGATTACATGTATAAGCAGGTTATTAATACTATAATCATATTCATTTCAGGTCTGATAATTATTCTGTTAACATGAACAGGCATGAGAAAGCCAGCTGCACAGAATCTTCAAAGTCAACTGAGCACCGATACCAAGGGCAGAGTAATTTTAAGGTATGCGATTATTCCTTTGTTTAGTTTCCATTCTTATATATAACTGCAAGCTTCCAATCAGACTTAGCATCAGTATCAGAAGAAGATATTTCTTATTGTATGCTGCAACTGAACTGTGAAACCATGTAAAGCAGAATATTTAGCTTGGACTTACTAAGATTTGTTTTCTTGTATGGTAAAAAGCAAATTCAGTATGAGAAGGTGCATCCGGTTGATCCTCAAGACGTTATAACAGAGAGCATGAAAAATGAAACTCAGGCATCAACAAAAGCTAAAGAAAATCATGTTCTTTGTAAAGCTATAAAGGACTGGGATCACATCCCAAGGTTACAACTTCAGAGCATGCAGCTATACAGAGACACAAGTAGCAAACGCCTGCAGGATGTGCTGAAGGAATCCCAGTCAGATACACCTTCTGTAAATTCAGGCTTTATAGATTTTGAGGATGAATATGACTTGGAGGTGATCTTTCAAAAGACATTATGAATGCCAGCTATATACCTATTCTTGTTTCTTACGTTTTTCATCCATTTACCTTTTGGCTTGAATTCCGTAGAAAGTCAATATAATTGTTCAAGAACTTTCATTGCAGAATCACCTAATCCTAACTAATCTCTTCTTGAACCAGGAGAACATGGAGGATTATAAAACCTTGTTGGATACTACAAGAACTGATGCAGATGACCAAGAACAAGCAAGTAGTGATCAGTTCGGTAGACATTCATAATTATATCATATTTTTCTGACTGGGATATGATCAAAATGAATATTTTTCTGATATCTTCCAATTCGATTGTGCTGACCTACACAGGAAGCTGCATCCTCTTTATGGAACATCAGGCCAAGAGAACAAAGCAATAATGTTTCCTCAAGCTCCTGAGCGTCCAACAGATGAAGATGTCATTGAAGCAAACATTGCTAAGTATTTTCCTGAGAGATTGATCAGATCTGTTAAGGATATAAATTTATCCGTGCTAGAAATTGGAGACAAGAAAGTAAACACACTTCACCATGTAGAAGATGATCAGAGTCAATTAGAGCCACAAAAAGTCCAGCTCTTTGAACACATAGCACCAACCTATCAGCGGAGTAAAAGCTTGATTCAGATGAAGCAAGAAAGGACTGCTGCAAGGGAAAAGCTGGACTCATATTGCTGGGGAAAATACAGTGAATTACGCTTATCTTCAAGAAAAGATTCTAAGAGTGAATTATTGGAAATAATTGAGAAATTGGTTTCAAAACTATGTTTCTCAGATGGATTAGAGAAATCTGGCAAAGATTATGCTGTTGAAGTCACAGCCATTTACAGAATGTTAAACAATAGACAAGGTGTGAAGTATGCAATGTTGAAGGATGTGATTCTGGACCAACTGCTGATAGCTGTTTCAACTTCCAAAGATGAAACAGTGATAAGAGCATCAGTTACTGTACTAACAACCATCATTTCAGCAAACATATCACTCATTGAGGATATCAAGGGGAAGGGATTACAATTAAGTGATCTGGCAAGGGCTCTAAAACGCAATGTGCATGAAGCAGCTACTCTTATACATTTAATAAAGCCATCTCCTGCTGAAATAAAGACTTTAGAGCTCTTACCGACACTTGTGGAGGTTATTTGCACCTCAGACAGTTACAGATGTAGGCCACCAAAATCAGTTCCGCTGACACCTCCTGTAGCATCACTGATGATTATTGAAGTACTAGTAACTGCATTTGACTTTGCTACAAATAACATGCACTTAGCAGCAATAAATTCTCCTCGGGTCCTATCTGGACTCTTAGATGTTGCACGAAATCATAGTTTGGAAGAACATATTTCTTTGGCCACAATTCTTGTAAAGTGTATGCAGTTTGATGGACAGTGCAGAAAATATATATCTCAAGTTATTGCCGTGGCTCCATTTATCCATTTGCTACAAAGTAATGAGAAGCGTGCCTGGTTCATAGCACTTGAATATTTTCATGAGGTCCTTCAAATTCCACGGTATGAGCAATTACTTTGATAGTTGTATGTAATCTGAAACATGGGTAAAATGGAATAAGAGGCATGACTTTATCTTGTTAATAACCACATGTAGCTAGTGCTGCTTAGTCTAAATGTAGAAATCTTATCATGAGATTTACAACTAGATTATTTAGAGTTTAGGCCTTCTCAGATTTCAGTATCTACATTTTCCTTTTTCAGGTCATCAGCCATTAGCCAATTGCAGCAGATACAGAAAGAAGGAGGCATCAGTGTTATGAACATGTTAATGACTTGTGTTCGCCAATTGCAACCTGACTACCAACTTCTGGCAGCAAATTTATTGCTTCAGTTAGACACACTGGTAAAGGCATTTACACTGCTGATATATTTAGTCCTTTTGATTAACACAACGGACATTAGATAACTAACATTTTCTGACAAATAAAATGTAGATCATGTACCAATAAAGTGACTTCACTCGACCTGTGTAGAATGTAATCAAATGAGCTTTGATCCACTTCTACACCAGCCACATATGTGACGGGTTCAACTCTCAAACAGAACTGAGCTTACAGCTTACAGTTCTGTTCTTGCATTAGAACAGCGGACCTCATCTTTAAAATGACTACTTATGTCTTAGGCAAAATAACTTTGAGGTCAAGTAATGGCGTAAATACAAGTAGAATAAAAATCATCACACATTTCAACTTGGTAATGTTGTTTCTATAATGGCCAGGTACTATAAGATCAGATTAACACCAGACTAATATTCATTAACTAACATTTATAGCCATCTAATAAATCTATGCAGGAAAACTCGTCCAGTAAAAGTGTGTTTAGAAAGGAGGCTATGCAAGTCCTCCTTCAGTCAATAGCATCTGAAGAAAGCTCAAATTCACAGCTATTGTCAGCATTCATTCTATCAAATATTGGTGGAACTTATGCTTGGACAGGGGAATCATATACAGTAGCATGGCTGGTGAAAAAGGCAGGTTTAACCTCCATGTATCACCGAAACATGATAAGAAACTTTGATTGGTTGGATCAGAGCCTGCAGGTAAGATGCATAAAGGAGAATGTAGCATAGGTTATTAGATTGATTGTTGGTGCCAAGGAGGAAATTACATATATATTTGAATGTTCAACCTGCAGGACGCGGGAATAGACTCATGGTGCAGCAAGATTGCAAGAAGCTTCAGTGAGTTTGGGGAACCTGCATTCATTGCTTTACAAAAGGGACTAAGGAGTCAGATAAAGAGGGTTGCTCGGGACTCTCTTACAACCATTGCATGGCTTGGTTGTGAAATTTCCAAAACTTCAGATAGACTTAGATATTCAGCATGTGAGATCTTACTTGGCG
Organism: Theobroma cacao; assembly: GCF_000208745.1. Taxonomy (NCBI): domain Eukaryota; kingdom Viridiplantae; phylum Streptophyta; class Magnoliopsida; order Malvales; family Malvaceae; genus Theobroma; species Theobroma cacao. Next base: position 30,678,541 of record NC_030853.1, read on the forward strand.
AAGTTGAGAAATTTTTGCATCCTGGAATGGACCTTGAAGAAAGACTTCTAGCATGCCTATGCGTCTATAACTATGCTTCTGGAAAAGGTAATGTGTTTACACTATAAGAAATACAAATAACAATGTTTTCATTTGGCAGAAAGCAGAAGTCAATATTCATTATTAAATATGAAAATATTACATCCATTGCAATGATTTAAGTGGATGATGAATCAAGACCACAATAAATCTTAAGACAATCATAAGTGGCACAGTAGGAGGGAGAAGTCTGCAATCGGTTTGATCTATTTAGATGCATATTCTTCATGCAGGGATGAAGAAACTAATTCATTTCTCAGAGGGAGTGCGTGAGTCACTGAGGCGATTTTCAAATGTAATCTGGATGGCAGAGGAACTACATAGAGTAGCTGACTTCTATCTGTCCAATAAATCGGTTAGTGTTCTTGAGGAAAGCTTATGGCACAACTGTGTGGTCATGCCATGTGAACAATGAAATGAATAATTCTAATACCAAATGTGACATGTCAAAGGAAGGTAATGAACAAATCATAACAACTCCATCATCAGCAAGTGAAGTATCTCTGAGAAAAATGAGATTATTAATAAAAGTAATACATATGATACACTTACCACATTTTAGAACAAAGAATGCCATCTAGAAAATGTGTCAGTAAGCTCAGAACAGAATTGTACTTTTAGTTCAGCATCCTCATAACAACATCAACCACGGATGCTCATTTATTATCTTATTTTACCCTGTCAATGACAAGAACAGCGTATTTCTTGCGTTCACACTCAAATCCTCGAGGCAAGTCACAGATACAGTGGAGCTGTAACTGCCCTCATCTACTACAAGGGAATGCTTTACAGTGGATACTCTGATGGTTCAATTAAGGTATGGCCACCAGCTCCAACTCAAAATGAAACTTTTCTGGTGATTATAAGTCAACTACAAACTACATTTGCTTAAAAAATAGGAAAACTAAGGAATTACCCTAAAGCCAACATTATTATGTTAGCCTCACTTTATGAGTAATGAAAGGTTTTTGTGTCGTAAGAAAACCATAATCACCAGAAGTGGGTTTATTGAATAGGTATGGGATGTCAGAAAGCAATCAGCCACACTTGTATGGGACACGAAGGAGCACAAGAAGGCAGTAACATGCTTTTCCCTCTTTGAACCAGGGGAGAGCCTTTTAAGTGGATCTGCTGATAAGACCATTGGGGTATGCTAAATCCTTGTCCTTCTGTTTTATGTTTACCTGGACAGGTACTTATTCTCAAAATGCACACACACTTCTTTTTCAGGTTTGGCAGATGGTCCAAAACAAATTGGAGTGCATTGAGGTTATAGCAACAAAAGAACCAATTCAAAAGTTAGAGACATATGGGCAAATGATTTTTGTGATCACCCAAGGCCACCGTTTCAAGGTGACAAGTGAACAAGAATAAGGCTAGCTAACAAATATGGATTAAGGTCAAACTTTAATATGATGAAACTACTTGGCAGATAACTCTTTTGACTATTTTTCCAGGTTTTTGATTCATCAAGAACAGTCAACAGTATCTGCAAAAGCAGAAGTGTGAAGTGCATGAGGATCGTTCAGGGAAGGATTTACGCAGGCTGCACGGATTCAAGCATTCAGGTTCAATAAAGGATCTTCTTTGATACAAATTTATATAGCAATCGAAACCTTTAGTCACATATCACTCCTTCTTCCAGGAGTTATCTATAACTAGTAATAATGAGAGGGAGATCAAAGCGCCAGTAAAGAAATGGAGAATGCAAAGTAAGCCCATCAATTCAATCATCATGTATAGAGACTGGCTTTACAGTGCAAGTTCAATGGTTGAAGGTTCCAATATCAGGGTAACAACTAAATACTTCATAGATCTAACAACCGGTATATCGTGTATACGAGCCTAGATATAAATTAAAGCTAATGGTTCAGGAATGGAGAAGAAACTCCGAGCCCCAAATGTCAATGGTACCAGAGAAAGGAGCAAACATACTGGCAATGGAAGTAGTGGAAGACTTCATATACTTAAATTGCAGCTCATCAGCAAGCAGCCTTCAGGTAGATGGTTAGGATATTCATATAAGAAAGGGATCAACAAGCTGTTTTTTCCTTCTTTTTAGGACTACTTCTTTCAGTTGGTAATTCAATATGTACCCTTTTGCCGAGCAGATTTGGTTGAGAGGAACACAACAGAAAGTGGGGAGAATATCAGCAGGAAGTAAGATAACCAGCCTGATCACTGCCAATGACATCGTTCTATGTGGTACAGAGTCCGGGATCATCAAGGTATCTAACTTTCAGATTCTCTCTTTCCCAATTCTGCATCCAATCCTGATGTTCTTCCTTCACTTCTAATTTCCATTTCCCTTACAGGGCTGGATCCCCCTCTAGCTGAGAACTCCATACCTGGAAAGCTAGTGTTAGAACAATATACATAGAAAACAAAGATCATTCGAGCTGTCATACCATTGACTGAGAATAGTTTTTCACTACTCCTAAAAGAATGGTTTTTCGTGTACATTTTGTAATATTATGTAATCACAGTAGTAGTTCAAGACTGCCATTGTTCATATCACAGAACGGTGATCAAAGAATGAATGCATATATACCACATAGGAGTTATGTCTTCTACTTATCCCATGGTGTAATGAATAATAATATTGATTTCCTTTAAGATTTCGAGTTTTGTTGGTAAAAAGAATAATAATATTGACTTTGAGTATTATTTATGTAAAGAATAATAATATTGACTTTGTCTACGATTTCAAAGTCACGAAATCTTAAATAATTTAAATTTTTAATTATTTTTTATCAAAATCTTTTCCTAATTATGCACTTAGATTTATTTTTAATCTTTCTTTTTGTAATTAGAAATGTCCAAGATTTAAAAAATAAATGAAGATTATCTATTAATATAGTACACATGTAATCAATGCCATTAACTATTTAACTCAACAAACGAGAGATTGTTGTAAAATTGAACATATTTTCGATTTAATTTAATTCATTTAAAAAATTTTGAAAATCGAATTAAGTAAATATTATTTAATAATTAATTAAATTAATTGAAAATTAAGTATTAATTGATCAACTCAATTAATACATAATTATAAGAATTCAATTAATGAAAAAAAATACAAAATCGAAACAGATTGAGTTGAATTAATCGATTTAATTATATTTATTTTTTATTTAGAATATGTTTGATTTGATTTTTTTTAACTTAAAAGTTATTATGAGTTTTTATGAAAAATAATGATTTTTAATTATTTTTTTAAAAAAATTTATCAAAAAATCATATTTAGTCTAACTTTTATTTTTTAAAAATAAATAAATTGAAAAAAAATTAAGCTAAACATGTAATAAATAAATTGACTTTTCTAATTTTTCTTTATATTTTAGCAATGAAACATAAACTTTAAAATAATATTACGTTGGGCTTCAGAGGTTAAAGGGGTCGGTAGGTTTTCTCACTCTGATTCTTCTTCTTTCTTGTGCTTTGCTCGTCGCCGGCCACGTCTCTCATTTTTATAAAAATAGAGAATTAGGGTTTAAGCATTCACGTTTCGTTTCAATCTGTCCTAAAACCCTAGTCTCCAAATCTCCCGAATCGGGGAGAAGATGCCAGGACCAACGCTGGAGATGGAGCCAGTAGAGCCACAGTCATTGAAGAAGCTCAGTCTTAAATCCCTAAAGCGCGCTCTCGATCTCTTTAGCCCTATCCATGGCCAATTCGCTGCTCCTGACGCCGAAAGGTTGCGTCTTTTTCTTTAAAAGAACAAATTTACAATCTTTGTTTTTTTTAATTTATTAACTCAAATTTCATTAAAAACCTACATGAAACTAAGGGGTTTTTTCTTTTTCTTGAATGCAGCAAAAAGATTCGTATGAGCCACAAGGTTAGTCGGATTTGCTTAAATTTTAGTTTTTTTTCTTTATTATTATAATGAGGATTGTTTATCGGATTGTAAATGGATTTGTTAGATAAATGTTGAGTATAGTCGAATTAAAAGCGCGCCGGGTCAACCTTCGAGGCAAGCTAATTCAGGTGCAGCTACTGCCGGGAATCAAGGCTCGGCACCTTCGAATGCCCTTGCTCTTACAGGTAATTTTTTTTTTTTGGTGCAAAGGAGTACGTTCACCTACTGATTAGCTAATCTAGGAAACGAACACTAATAATAGCATTAAACAAAAGACTCTTCACTTCATCAGGGAATCCATAATTTCATGGTGACCTAGTGGCCATTGACTGGCATAGGAAGCCACCAAATCTACGCAAAAGTTTGATTGAATAAAATGAAGTGCTTTAGCTTGATAATTTGTTCAATTAAGTTTCCTGGTTTGTGTCAGAGTAGCCTGGTACTTAATTATGCTAGATACAATGATTTTGGGCCAGTTATTACTGATGTATGTTTTAGTAGCTTGTTAACTATGGTGAGGCTTGTGTAATTGTAACTTTAAATGGTTAATTGAGCAGGTTCATCAGATTCTAGGGATTCTCAAAAGCAAGGGACTCAAAATGCTTTAGTTGTTGGTCCAACTTTGCAACCAAAGGGGCAGTAAGTTCTGTTGCGTTAAATTTTTTATACTAATCTGTTACTACTTCCCCAATGAATTTGCGGATATGGATATTTAATTTTAATGTTAAATAAAGGCCCCTGCATTCTTTTTCTTTGATCCATTTCTGCTATGCAGAAGAACTTGTGTTGCTAAGTGGTGGTACTAATTTTTTTTTTTCTCTTTGTCTCCTCTTTTCCAGAAATGATGTCGGTACTTCGGGCAAAAGCATCGCCGTGGTTTCTGCTTCTGCACCCTTTTCTGAAAGGTTTCTGCTTTCCCCCTGTTATGCATTTTCTGACTCCTTGATAATTTGATAAGTTGTGCAATCAAGTGAGTTGTTATCGTGCCTTATTACATTTCTTTCCCATTGTGGTTTTTTTATTGCTTACATGCTCTCATATGTGAAAATTGATCTCTATCGTGCAATTAGACCTTCCATTTCATGTATCTTTCACTTACCAGTATTTAGGCATGCAGCAAACTTTGTAAGTGAATGTGTGCGATTATGTTTTGGCCTATGCATATGGCAGGATTTATTCAGGCACATGATTTATGAGTGAATTACCAATTGGTGGAACCATTTATGTTCTGTTCTGCTGTCTTGTATCCTGCAAATATAGGACATTGTAGCTTGAAGATTTCTGTATTCTTTCATGTGACAGGCTAACAACTTCTGCAATAATAGAAAGAATCCCAAGCAAATGGCCACGTCCAGTGTGGCATCGTCCATGGAAGAACTACAGGGTGAGAATCTTGTTCCTAATGATGCAGTGGTTTATAGAAATACCAGAGGGGTTTGTTGTTGATTTCATGGTCACATGCAATCAAATGTAATTGTTGTTTTCTCTTTTTATTTCCCCTGGGGGGCATACACAAGCAGTTTTGGACGCCTTCCCCCTCCTTGACTGCATTACTTTACTGGCCTGCATCTTTCTTGTCCATCACACTGATATTATGTCCTATTTTTTGATGAACATGTTTATAAGCTACATCGAGAGTATTATTCACTAATTTCACTTTTGTGATGATGCAGTCTATCTCAATTGGTTGAATTTTTCCTGTTGAACTTTTTTCATGGCTGCTTCTTTGCATTCCAGTTCATGTAGGTTACTTGACATGTTTAAATGGGTTATGCAGGTCATCAGTGGGCATTTGGGATGGGTGAGATCTGTGGCCTTTGATCCGAGTAACAATTGGTTTTGTACTGGTTCTGCAGATCGTACAATCAAGGTATCAAGCTTTTAACACATTTTTTGAGCACATTTTTTAGCACATTTCTCCTTCTCTCTTTCTTTTTCCTATGCTAGTATACAAGCTTCATAAAATGGATGTTGATTTGACAATTCAGCCATTACCTGTTGAAAATGACTTTTTTCTTTTCTGTGCCTTAATCTCGGCATGCTAGATATGGGATGTAGCAAGTGGAAGGCTAAAGCTCACACTAACCGGACACATTGAACAGATACGAGGTTAGTCTTTACTTCTTTAGAAAATTTCTCAGGTGTCAATAGTTTTTACTGGCAACCCATGGTGTGGATGATGATTATTAATCATGGATTTAGAATTATTGAGAAAGATAAATTTTATTCACAGGCCTCGCTGTCAGTAACAAACACACATATATGTTCTCTGCTGGTGATGATAAGCAAGTTAAATGCTGGGACCTTGAACAGAACAAGGTCAGAACTCATAAACTTATTGCTTTGAATCTGTAACTACTAAGAACTTCAGAAGTAATTTTTTATTCCCTCACTGTTGAAATCATTCTTGTTATTGAAACTTATAAATTGCTCTATAGGTTATTCGGTCTTATCATGGTCACCTAAGTGGTGTTTATTGCTTGGCTCTTCATCCTACTATTGACATTTTGCTAACTGGGGGACGTGATTCTGTTTGCCGGGTATGAAATTTGTCGACATATAGAAACTACTCATAAATTAATGTTTTGGTTACAAGTTGTTTTGGTTGCTTAATGTAATTGGGTTTTTATGGTTTCTGCTGATTTTGGAGTCATGAAATCAAATTTTTTCTCTGATGGAACAATGATTGTCAGGTATGGGATATTCGCACCAAGATGCAAATATTTGCATTATCCGGGCATGATAACACCGTTTGCTCAGTTTTTACTCGACCAACGGTACAAAGATCTTTTTCTCTTGTGAAATGGAAATTTCTGCCTTACATGGTTGCAGAAAGTCAATTTCAATTTTCTTTTATTTAACTGTATTATTTATTTGTGTTTTGGACTGGTGAATTATATTTTAATAGAACTATGCATCTCATCTTACAGGATCCACAAGTTGTTACTGGCTCCCATGATTCAACCATAAAATTCTGGGACCTAAGATACGGTAAATTAAACATATGTGACATTTTCTTTTATTTTTCCTCAACTGTTTTGTTTCATTTGTAATAAATTGTGTGTTCAATGTCTAGGAAAAACGATGTCAACTCTAACACACCATAAGAAGTCTGTGCGAGCAATGGCATTACATCCTAAAGAGTTTGTGCCCCCACATGTTATTTATTGATTGACATAAAACATGGAGCTGTGGCTGAATATATTTTGCTATTCTCTGCTCTTAATTTTTCTCAACTTTTCTGTATCAGGGATTGTTTTGCTTCCGCATCAGCTGATAACATCAAGAAATTCAATCTTCCAAGGGGAGAATTCTTACACAATATGCTGTAAGTGAAAGCCATTTTACTAGATGTTTGTTTGTGTGTATTTTAATGAACTGACATAGTATCACTTTTTGTGTTTCTGGAGCAGCTCTCAGCAAAAAACTATAATTAATACCATGGCTGTCAATGAGGATGGTGTATTGGCTACTGGAGGTATGTTTTCATATTGAATAATTTTGACTTTGTGAATTTTATTGAGTACATGCCTTTGTTCTTTAACTTTTTCTTTTATGCTGACCTACCTCTAAATATGCAAGTAATGCTTCTAATAATATTATTCTCACAAATTATCGAAGGTGACAATGGGAGTTTGTGGTTTTGGGATTGGAAGAGTGGTCACAATTTCGAGCAAGCCCAGACGATTGTACAGCCTGGTATGTTTTTCTGGATTCTCTTCTGGCTGGTGTTTGTTGATTGTGCAGTGGGAAAATGATTAACACAATGAATGCTTTATTACAGGCTCATTGGAGAGTGAAGCTGGTATTTATGCTCTCTGTTATGATGTAACTGGCACAAGATTGGTTTCCTGTGAAGCAGACAAGACAATTAAAATGTGGAAAGAAGATGAAACCGCAACTGAACAAACTCATCCTCTCAACTTCAAACCACCCAAGGACATCCGTCGGTTCTAGTCACAACCTTCTTGCTGATCTCCTTGGTAACCATTCTAGTTGTTGTACAATGATTCGAGTTATGTAAGATTAAAATTCCATAGTTTCCATCTTTACTGACGCATGGTTGTGAGAAAATTGGTGTAGCTATAGCTACTTTGTAGTTCATCAACTTTAATGAGAAGAAGTTTTGTCATAGTTATCTTTGCTTAAGAGACAAAACAGAGTATGTCGGTAAGCCTCTGATAATGATGCATTCATTGGTCCGATTTGGGTGTGTTAGACCGGGTGATTATCATATTCAAAAGCCTATTCTGGCGGTTCAAGAAATGTAAATGTTCATCTAAAAGTAAAGGGAAAGTCTTCTTTCCTTTTAGATCTAATAAGAAAAAACTAATACAAAATAAGAAAAGTTTTGTTGCATCCGAATATTTGATTCAAATTTCTTCCTTAATATTTATTTAAAAACAATTTAAAAAAAAAAGAAAGAAAGAAAGAAAATTCAGAGACTTGGCCGTTAGCGCATGTTTGAGATGATGATGGTCCCCAAGAATTCTACTTAAGAATTTAAGAATGACAACTTGAACAATTTAATGCATGTTGGCTTAGGATTGGCTTATTTGAATGAAATGTTGAAGTAAAGGCCAAAAATAGAGCTGTATTGCTGTCAACGTTACGGTCTCGTGAACATGTTAAAGCATGCGTTAAACCAAGATTGGTAATGCCATTTTATGTAATTGTGAAACAAAAGCAATGGCATATGACGAAGCAGGCAAAGCTTAAAATCAAAACAAAAGGGGCTGCACCGGCCAGGAGCCTTAGAGCGATTATACAGCGGGATTCCATGCATGAACCCTTCTGTACCGGTCACTTCTAACAAATGCTCAGTCTCTCCTCATAACTCTCGTTTTCCACTTGGAAACATTCAAAATCTTCCAATCAAAGCTCTCTTCAGCATTTTCTCAGAGAAAATTGCTGTAACATCTTCTCCAACACCCCGCATTAGCCAAAATGAACTCCGAACTAATTCATAGAAACCAAACAACCTCAACACAACCGACTCCCACTCCACGAGGTAAACCTTCGAACCTCGTCAAAAACTCGACGACCCCATTTCGTTACATGCTTCAGAAGCAGCGTTTTGTCTTTGTTCTTGTCGGTATCGCCATTGCTGCACTCTTTTTCAACACTTTTCCTATATCATCACCATCACAGGACCCGATTCATGGTGTAATTCCGGACCCGGTTTTGGCATCCGAATCCGCCCATGTGACTCGGAGAGTCCTATACGAAGAACACCCTGAGCCCTTACAACGCAGTAATGTTGCTGGCAAGGTGCCACTGGGAGTGAAAGGGAAGAGCTTGAGGATATTGGTCACTGGTGGAGCTGGGTTCGTGGGAAGCCACCTTGTGGACCGTTTGATAGGAAGAGGTGATAGTGTGATCGTGGTTGATAACTTCTTTACAGGGAGGAAAGAGAATTTGGTGCACCATTTTGGCAATCCTAGGTTTGAGCTCATCAGGCATGATGTTGTTGAGCCAATTCTCTTGGAAGTTGATCAGATCTATCACTTGGCTTGCCCTGCTTCTCCTGTTCATTACAAGTTTAATCCTGTCAAGACCATTATATCCTTTCTTTCATTCTTTCTTTTTCTTTCAGATAATCAAAATTTTGTTTGGTTGCAAAGAAGATGTAGGAGGAAAGAAGACATGGGTTATGAATATGAACTTTTCCATAGTCATACGTGTTGCTTTCGTTGCAAACCAACATAAAATCAATAACCAAACTTCAGCTTAGTTTTGTTTTGTTTTGAAAGGAACTGCTTTTGTTGGCTGTAAAAATGTTTTTTTATTGGTATATAGTATAGCATCTCTACTCCATATACAACTCTACATGTCTTCTCATTTTACCAAAGACAGGGAACTTTTGATTTATGTTTTCTTTGTCATGTCTCTGTATCTTTTACTTCTGCGTCGTGTACTTGGAATCCTTGATTTGATCGGGGCCATGGATCCACAAGACAAATGTGGTGGGCACATTGAACATGCTAGGACTTGCAAAGAGAGTCGGTGCCCGCTTCTTGTTAACAAGCACCAGTGAGGTCTATGGCGATCCTCTGCAGCATCCCCAGGTCGAGACCTATTGGGGCAATGTCAATCCCATCGGTTAGTTCATCGGTTTGCTCTACACTCCTTTACATAGCAAGTCACTCACTCTTTTCCTCTTCTCTCCTAGTAATGAATGCCCTTCATATGATCATACCACGAGAAACTCATCTAGACCTTAATATGAGAACTCTGAATATGGCTTGGAACATCGGCAGGTGTAAGAAGCTGCTACGATGAGGGCAAGCGCACTGCCGAGACCTTGACCATGGACTATCATAGAGGCCTTGGCATCGAGGTTGTATAATAATTTTCACTGTTTTTCGCTTGCTTCATATTTCTCTTGACAATGAAAATTCCATGGAAGGAAACAAAATAATCTGTAAACTGTTCATTCATCAGGTGAGGATTGCTCGGATTTTTAACACCTATGGACCACGCATGTGCATCGACGATGGCCGTGTTGTCAGCAATTTTGTGGCACAGGCTTTAAGAAAGGAGCCGTTGACTGTCTATGGTGATGGAAAGCAAACCAGGAGTTTCCAATATGTGTCAGACCTGGTAAAACTTATCTGATACATTCATAATGGGTTAATTTTCAGTATCCTGTTTTCACCAAGGCATTAAGGAAATGCTGGTCACTTTGTGTAGATGTCACAGAGCTTTAATCGTACTTGAACTTTAGGTACATGTCCTCTTACCAGGCGCATCTTTTAGTTAGGTTCTGCGGCTTAGTTAAAGCCATATTTTCATCTGCTTTGGTTATGGTCCGAGGTCAATGTACATTAATGAGAAACAATCTATGAAGATCTGTAGTTCAATTTATTTGCGGGGAAGAAGGTTGGTGGCTGGGGCTAGGGGTAGGCTGCCGCTGGTTTCTGTCCTCTAGATTATAAGCTTACAGTACAGGTACTAATGGTCAAAACAGGACCCTGATGAGAAATGTTCTGTTGTATCTGAACAACTACACAGGTGGAGGGTCTAATGCGATTGATGGAAGGCGATCACGTGGGTCCTTTCAATCTTGGAAACCCTGGTGAATTCACCATGCTTGAACTTGCTGAGGTAAATCTGTTAAAAATGTGTCGATAGTTTCACTATCTTTCCATCTAAATTGCATTGCTTCTTCCCATCATTCCCAGACTATTCAACTTGGATGAATCTCTCCTAAAATTAATATGCAAATTCAAACTTGTTGTCAGCAATACAATCACCATTGGGGTAAGAATGGTGATTAATCAACCATTTTTGCAGCCATGAACGAATGCAGGATCCTATGCGTCTTTTTTGCAGGGCCCAAGTTCTTTTCATTCTTCAGTTCATCAGATTATAATCTCTATCTGCCTATGGCTATTGCATTTTGCGAACCTGTTACAGCAGAAACAGGAACTGCAATCTAAGAAGAGTTAAATTTGCCATCCTGGTAATGCTGCAGGTGGTGCAGGAAACAATTGATCCCAATGCAAAGATAGAGTTCAGGCCCAACACAGAGGATGATCCGCACAAGAGAAAACCCGACATCTCAAAGGCTAAACAGCTTCTCGGTTGGGAACCAACCGTGTCCCTCCGCAAAGGGCTTCCTCTCATGGTCTCGGATTTTAGGCAAAGAATATTCGGTGAACAGAAAATGGGTGGTGCAGCCGCTGAATGATTGGAGAAAGGAAACACCTTTGGCCATGGCTATTTATCAGAGTCCTAATTAAGTGAAAAATAAATTGGCAGCCGGGGAGATTTTTTATTTCCATTTTTTCTTGAGAGTGATAGAGCAATCCAATTTTTGTCTTTGTACATTATCTTCTCTACTATTCCATCCTTTGCTTCTCAAGGGCAAGTCATTTACAATGCCAACAAGCAATTTCTTTACATGCATCCACCTCTTAGCTATCAGAATTATGTACGTATGGTCATAAAAGAGTAGAACTCAATGAATAAATTTGAAGTTATACGATGTAAGTTATCGGTTTTATACTTTTGTACACCGTTAATATATAAATTCTATACACTATCAAATATAATTTCGATCGATAAATATAAAAAATATTACTTAATGTGAATTACTTATAAAGACTCAAAATAGTACTTACCAAAACTTTAGATATAATATCATATAAGGATTTTTCTTCTCTTAATTGTATGCCAAAACTAGAAATCAAATTAGAATTATTCATCAATTCAATTATCTATTACGAGTATTAGAATAAAATTTGAGTCAATATACTTTATAATGTTATTTATTGAAATTGTTATGCCATACTTGAAAATAGAATGGTTAAATCATTTACTCATTAATTTCAATTATCATAACTTTTTAAAAGAATATTGGATGACAAGAGTTCTTATTTTTTAATTTATGCCAAAAATTGGAAAACATTTTTATTAAAAAATTGATCTAAAATTAAATTTTGGGAAAAAAAAACAAACAAGGAGTTTAAGAAGGGCTTTGTCTTCTTCAACAAACAAAGCCCATACCCAACCCAGCCCAGCCCAAAATAACCCAAACCTGAGCCTTATCATACGGGCTCAGCAAGGCCTGTGCCGCAGGATATTGGATTTGACGAAACTACCCTCATTTCAGTCATTTCGGCATAAATATCACCATCCCTAGCTACTGCGCTTCCCTTTCTCTCCCAAAGCTGCGTTTTCTTCCTGCAAACTGAGCAAACACCTCAAGCAATCGATCAGGTTCGTTGATTGTTTTCTATTCCTTGTGCTGATTTTATTGTTATTTTTCATTTTTTTTTGTGTTTGCTATTTTTGGCTGTGTCTGTCCGAATTTGTATTATTTGATTTCTTTTTTTGTGTCGTTGCTTTAATTTTTTTTCTCTTTTTTTTTTCATTTTGTTCTCTAGAGAATTCGTTTTTATTTTTTCTGTGAAGGTTGAAGGTAAACGAAGCTTAAATTCTAGCACTGGAGGGGTTTATTGTATTTAGGGTTTTTGGGGGGGCAATGAATTAGGAGACTTAAGTAATCAGAATTTCTTTTTTGAGTCATCCAAATTGCTCTTCTTCACATTCGAATCCAACATTTCCTCTTTGTGATTTCAGGGTCGGATCAAAAACTAGGTCAGGAAAGTGTCTGTGCTTTCCTAGGTTTTAGAAACTGGGCTTTTAAGGTTTCTGCTGTGATTTATTGGATTTCAATTTGATTTCTTACGTTTGTTGAAGGTTCTTTGTTCTACTGCTAGAATACTATATTTGGAAACTTGGTTTGCTTCTACTTTAAGTGAAATGATTTCCTCTTCTGGGATATGCTCTGGTTACAGTTCTTATTGAAGCAGAAAGACCTTTATTAGGAGCAGTCAAAATGTCGAGAAAAGGTTTGATGGAGCAAGACTTAAGTAAGCTGGATGTAACAAAGTTGCATCCACTCTCTCCTGAAGTTATATCTCGGCAGGCTACTATAAATATTGGTAATGTTCAAACGTTGTTGTGATCAAAACTCCGTGTAGTGTTTATGGTACAAATAGTTATGGTTATTTTATGAATAAAACTTTGATTTGTATTTCAATTTATCAGGCACTATAGGGCATGTGGCACATGGGAAGTCAACAGTTGTGAAAGCTATATCTGGCGTTCAGGTGATTTAGCTTATTTTTAATGAGTGATATCCAATGAGGCTGTGATTAGTTACCTTTCAAGAGTCTGCTTATTATTTTGTGCCTTGTGTATGGTGAGTAGTGTTGCTGTTGAATTTAGGAGTCTAGTAGATGTAACTTGTTGGGCCTTGTGCCTTGTGTTTTTTTCTACAGACTGTTCGTTTTAAAAATGAGTTGGAGCGTAATATTACTATTAAGCTTGGATATGCAAATGCAAAGATATACAAATGTGAAGATGAACGTTGCCCTCGTCCTATGTGCTACAAGTAGGTTGATATCTAGCAATTGTTTCTTAACAAATTTCATGAGTATTAAGAATAACTTCAAATTTGATCTGAAACTGTTTTGTAGGGCATATGGTAGTGGAAAGGAGGATAGTCCTCTTTGTGATGTGCCAGGCTTTGAAAACTGCAGGATGAAGTTGCTGAGACATGTATCTTTTGTAGATTGCCCGGTAAGGTCCTGAGTGGTACTCTTGGAAATGAGGAGATTATGATTTAAGTTTTCTCACTCTCTCGCTTGCATACTAACTCTTGTTTCAGTGCTATAAAAGGGATTAAACGTATTACCTTTCAGATTTATAAAAGTTTTCTATTTCGTCATATATGAATTTAATTTCTATCTTCTTTGTTTCCATCAGGGTCACGATATTCTCATGGCTACCATGCTTAATGGAGCTGCAATTATGGATGGTGCATTACTTCTCATAGCTGCCAATGAAAGCTGTCCACAACCTCAAACTTCTGAGCATCTGGCTGCTGTTGAAATCATGCGACTCCAGCATATTATAATTCTCCAAAACAAGGTTGATCTTATTCAAGAGAATGTAGCCATCAACCAGCATGAAGCAATTCAGAAATTTATTCAGGTTAGTTATTTTGTTTTACAAAAAATGGACAGATATTTCATTCTTGTTTTTTTGGCTAAAAATAATTCATTGCAGGGTACTGTTGCTGATGGTGCACCAGTGGTACCAATTTCTGCACAGTTAAAATATAATATCGATGTTGTCTGCGAGTACATTGTTAAGAAGATCCCTATTCCAGAGAGAAACTTTGTCTCACCCCCTAACATGATTATCATCCGATCATTTGATGTCAATAAGCCAGGGTTTGAGGTTGATGAGATTAAAGGTGGTGTTGCTGGTGGAAGTATACTTAGGGTACGTTTTTATTGGAAAGTGCTTAGTTCTTTTATTTGGAGATGAATGCTCAGCACTACAAGTGCTTCTTATTCACAGTTGGTGAACATTTTTACTTACTACACACTGGAGATTTTCCATACTTTTTGGCTTGTTTCATGCATGTCTGCAATAGTGCTAAGGTCTATGCTCTGTTAATTAGTTGACAGTCCAAGACATAGCATGCAATTAAATGGCAAATTTACAAACATTAACTTCTACCTGTTAGTAGTTGCTAGAGAATGGATTTAGAGTGAGCTTCTGTAGCTTTGGTTTGTATACATGATTGTTTGTTTAATATTTGTTCTTTCAGGGTGTTTTGAAGGTGAACCAATTTATTGAAGTTCGTCCTGGGATTTTTCATAAGGATGAAAATGGGAACATCAAAGCTGCACCCATATATTCCAGAATAGTCTCACTGTTTGCTGAACAAAATGAACTACAATTTGCCGTTCCAGGAGGTCTGATTGGTGTAGGAACAACTATGGACCCAACTTTGACACGTGCTGATAGGTTGGTGGGTCAAGTCCTAGGAGAGGTTGGGTCACTCCCAGAAGTTTTTGTTGAGCTTGAGGTAGGTGCTGGATTTCTTTAGCAGGGGGCACACCTAGTTTGCTAAACATTTGGCATATGTTAAGCAAGTCGGTTATCTAGTTTATCTGTTTCTTCCTTGATTGGTAGGTTGGGAAGCCATAGTGGTTCCTATATTTTAATTTAAAAATGAATCTCTCCCTCTCTCTTTTTTTCCCAGAAGGAGATGGGTTTGGTTTGCTAAGTGGTGATGGTTTATTCTGTTGGATGTTGTCAGTGGCCGCTGCCATAGTGAACAATATTATAGAAATTGCAAGCTAATAACAAAAATGAAAAATAAATGTTGACTGCTGTCATCTTCTGAAACTTTGTGTATGTTCTAATTGTGCAGGTAAACTTCTTCCTTCTTCGAAGGCTTCTTGGTGTTAGGACAAAGGGCTCAGAGAGGCAGGGGAAGGTCTCAAAGCTGGCCAAGGGAGAGATCCTAATGTTGAACATTGGTTCTATGTCAACTGGGGCTCGAGTCATAGCTGTAAAGAACGATTTGGCAAAGCTGCAACTCACATCTCCTGTGTGCACCAGCAAGGGAGAGAAGATTGCACTAAGTCGGCGTGTTGAGAAGCACTGGCGTCTAATTGGATGGGGCCAAATTCAAGCTGGAACAACCCTTGAGGTTCCACCCTGCCCCCTTTGAGCATCGATAAAACAGGTAGAGACAGAAGCAAAAACATCAGTAGAAAAGGCACAAGAAACGATTTTTTATTGAAATGTGGGAAGGCAGACGAGATCTTGGTACTATTTTTGTCAGATGGAGAAGAAAACATTTGTTTGGATAAATTTCATCACTGTGTATGTTGTTCTTTTTCCCCTGTTATCTGCTGTTGGGGAACTTGATTGTTCCTTACGAACCATTTTGGAGTTTTGTTTCCTGGGAGTCTTTTAAACTAGGCGGAAGCATGGAGTTTTTACTGGGCTATATCGCCGGCAGACAATGTTGGAAATTAGAGTTGAGAGAAGTTGTTGCCTGAAACCTGTGTTGCTGTCTTCATGAAGCCATATATGATATGCCTAAGGCTGAGGGGTTATATGTTAATCACTTGAGCCCCAATCTTGCACTTTTTATAGCTTAATCGAGGCCCAATCATCTTAATTCAAAATTTACCAATTAATTCTTCCAATTCATGGTTGAAATTCCCTTTTTAATATTAAAATAATCATAACGTTTTAGGTTAGATTGTTAATTATACATGGCCAAGTAAATTGAATTAATTGAAACCTTAAAATAACGAAAAAGTATCGAATTTGACTTGTATTTGATCAATATTTGATCGGTTTTATTAATATTTTTGTATTGTATAGTATACAAATTATTAATTAAAAATATTATTGTTATTAATATTATTATGTATATTAATTGTATCTTTATATGATTATACAGTACTATATATATTATTTATTTTAAAGTATATATTGGTAATGTTTGATTTTTTGATTGAATATAAAGAATCGATTGAAATAATCAAATAAATTAAACTAAATACCTGATTAAAATATGAACCAAATAAATTAAATCGATTTCAGTGTCCAACCTAGCCTGACAAACCAAAGGCCTTAGTAGATGAAAAGTTTGGGCTAGACTATATATTTAGAAGCCCAATTAAGGCCCAATCATGGGGCTCAGTGAGGAAATTTTGCTCTAGGTTGCAGAAATACAAGCCCAATAGAGGCCCAATCATTCCATAGTAAAATCATTTTCCTTATAAACCCTAACCCTAAAGCTTTCAGCTTGTCTAGGCCTCTCACCATTTCTGCGGCGCTCGAAAACCCTAAAATCAATCAAGGTAACCCAGCTCTGTCTCCCAATCTCAAACTCTCTGTCCTCATTCATATATTTCACGCTTCGTATTGAATCATATCTTTGTTTTTTTTTTTTTTGTTAATCATCGCCGAGATTAGCAACCAAAAGAGGTAAAAATGAGCAGAGGAGCAGCGGCTGGCGGAGCCAAGGGAAAGAAGAAGGGAGCAACCTTCACGATTGACTGCGGGAAGCCGGTGGAGGATAAGATCATGGACATTGCCTCACTGGAAAAATTCCTTCAGGAACGCATCAAAGTTGGCGGCAAAGCTGGTAACCTCGGAGACTCCGTCACCATCACCCGCGAGAAGTCCAAAATCACCGTCACCTCCGACTCCGCCTTCTCCAAAAGGTATTATTCGAATAAATTTAAATAAAAAATTCCCCTTCTTCGTTTTTGAATAAAAAGATCTAATTTTTTAAATTATTTTTAGTATCTCTCGAGTGTTGTTAAGAACAGTGATGAGATAAACAGACCTGTAATGAAATTGCGGAAATGATCGCAATTCATTTAAGAACATCTAAGGGACTGAGTTCTTTAATAAACACTCACTTTTTATGTTATTTATTTATTTAGTTATTCAGTGGCTTCGCATAAACTTAAAAACTGATAAATTTACTAATAGTTATGAGTTTTTGTGACTGTGAAGCCTAAATTTATTGTTCTCCTCGCTATCCATTTCCATAATTATATGGATTTTCGGACGTCGGGGACCGACATCCCGGAAAAATTCTTTCATGTTTTCTTTTGTTCTTTTAGGGTTGTTAGAAGCTCTGAATTATGGGTTTTAATTTAAATTTTAAATCGATAATTGGCTTTAGGTATCTGAAGTACTTGACAAAGAAGTACTTGAAGAAACACAATGTGAGGGATTGGCTCCGAGTGATTGCTTCCAACAAGGATCGGAATGTTTATGAATTGAGATACTTCAACATTGCTGAGAATGAAGCAGAGGAAGAAGATTAAGTATTTTCTTTCTGTTTTGTGTCTTTTGTTTGAAGAAGAACTCATTACACCCTTTCCCTCTTGTGTTTAGGATTGCTTATGTAGTTTTTTTCTTTGGAGATTGTTGACAGTACCAAGTTTTGTTTTTAAGAGATTATTCAACTACTTTACCCTCTGCTTTTTCTGGTTTGTTGTTGTGGATGAGCTAAGGGGTTTTTTCTTTTTTTTGTTTACCTTATTACTCTGTTCATGGTTTGGGTTCTTTGATTCGCCAGTGAAATTGTGGATTCCAATTGAATTGTAGTTGTGAACTTGGGTGGGTTTTCATGGTAGCTGCCATCTATATGCCTGGATTTTCTATAACCCACTGTAGAAGCTAGGTTGCCAGACTTTATGAGCCCCTTTTATCCTCCTCCTTCTCTACTGTAACCAATGGAAGAAGGATGTGTTTCCAAATCTATAACCATCTTACAGGTTCTGTATGAAATCTGGTGTACAAGCCTTTCACTTGGTCTTGCTCTCGGTTAGACATTCCCAACTCCTCCCTCATCAGGCTGTCATTTTAGATTTTCCAGTTGCATGCAGAGGATAGTTTGGAGATCATTGGGGTTACATCAGCAAGTTTGCATATATAACATGGAAAGGTTGCAGAGCAAGGCTAGGAGGAGAGAGTATCTGGGTAAATTTAGCAAAAATATCATAGAATTACAAGGCATTGAATGTTCATTTTGTGCTAGATATTTTAATATTTTGGAGTTGAGAGTTGAGGTGAAAGTGGGAGAAATTTGCAAATAAAGCTACAAGAGCATGGAAATAAGAAAATATAATTTTAGATACAAAAAGAGACTTCAAAGCTTAAATCAACTCTTATTTCAAGATACATCTAAATTAATCTCAATTGATAGAATTAGACATTTTGATGATTAAGATATTAGGAATTGACTGTTGTCATTTTGGGCCATGAAATTTTGTTTTCAAGTTGCACACCCAAAGTTTTAGCATGGAGATGACATATTATATAAATTTAAGTTTTGGGGTTGGAGAGGCAATAGTCCAAGGCAAGGAAGAGCTGCTTGTTTCTTGCTGCTGGGAATTTTATACAAAGTATTTGTTACAGAAATCATAGCTAACAGACTATCTGAAAGGTCCAAACTTCCATGCTTCAGAGACACTTCCTAGAAAGACATGGAGCTCGCTTGAATTATATCCAATTCAACTGTCTTCTCGTCCATGAAGCTGGAGAAGTGATGATGGGCTAAAGGATTTACAGCCATTCGTGTGGAAACCAAAATTTATCCAGATTTTTTTCATTTTTTCCTTTCCATTTTCGGACTCTTTAACTCCCATCTTCAATTGTCAATGGCCCATGATCATTGACTCTTGATTACTATGGAAATGTACTGGGATTTCCTATAATGAAATTCGATGTAAGTGGCGTCAATGGACCAGTTCTGAAGGCAACGGGTTTGGCATGTTTTTTGTCTAAAATGGGTTGAAACAAGGTTATACCAAATTAAGCAGCTTATGGTCGAAGCTTGTCACCATCCCAATATTCTGCCCGCACCCCTAAGGAAGGTCTCGTGGTAAGAATGCAAAAGCATTCAAAAACTGGAGAAAGAAAAGGCTGGTTTACTTCCTTAATTAATTAGAGCTATGGACCAATCTTAAACTTTTTCCAGACAATTGGGATTCAGTTTCTTGAAAGGCCAAAGTTCATCCATAGGCAGAGCAACTTGAGCTCATGTATAGAGTAGAGGGCCCCCACCCCATTCCTCGTGACAAGACCCCCAAGAAAGCTTTTGCATTAGAGACAGAAAAGCAAGCTAAAGAAGCCTAGGGCAAGCTTTTGACCTGTAGGTGAAGCCCACACGGGGTGGCGTGCATGGTGGAGTTGAGCTGCATATGACAAACTGAGATTCCGTGAGGCAAGATCGAGAACAACGAGAACTGTTGTCTTGGTTTCTTGACTTTAGTATATGCAGATCATGGACTCATTTAAACCACTAGTAGAGAGAGAGATAGATGGAGATGGGAGTGCAACTTGGGGAGAAAATTTTACACCAACTTGGCCTCTCGTTTCCTATAAATAGATACGTTTGGAACATCAGTAGCTGCAAGCGGTAAGCTTAAACAGCCTCTGAATTAACCAAGCCATGGCCTTGAAAACCCTGATGTATGTTTGCCTCTTGGTCGCTGCAATGGCATTGGCAGCCCCAATGGCCGAAGCCCAGCTAGGTGGGCTTATCAGCGGCCTCCTTGGCTTGATTCGAATCCAAGATACTGTATTTTGCACTATGGATGGCAACATGGGCGTGAATGGCACTGCAACCCCAGTTTTCCCTAGTAAGTTTCCTACTCAGGTCTATCCATCACTTTGATTATCAAAAGTGAATACCACTTAACTTACTCTCACTTTCTTTCCCAGATGCCCTGGTGCAGCTGCAGTGTGGAGCTGGGAACGTGGTTTCCAGTGCAACAACCAATGGATCCGGCGTATTCTCAATCCTGTTGGACCCGCTGCAATTTCTTCTCCCTTCACTGCTGAACAACTGCAACCTAGCAGTCAAAACCCCTCTCTCCAATTGCAACGCCGCGCTGCCATCCGTCGGGGGATTGATTTCGTCCTTACAGTCTCTAGGAAGCACCCTCGTCGGGCTCCTCAACATCATCAACATTGTCCCTGCAGGATTTCGGCTCTTACCATCAACTTAACCATCTGGATATCCATTTAAACATAAACATTTCACCGAATATATCCATAAATAAGGTTGGCCATTTCTAATGTTAATGACCACCACAATTTGATATTTCTTTCTCTTAAGATTTAAACAAAAATTGTGTGCTTTATGAAAGTATTGTAACCCCTACTAGCTTTCCCATGGAATAAAGTTGATATTTAGTTTAAAAGTTAGTGTATATATATAAAATTATTTATTATAAGTTATTGTGTGAAATGCATGAGTTCATATTGGATGTTCATGTGTATATGCAAATTATCAATTAAGAGAATAACACAATCAATAATTTTTTTTTACATTAATTGGTTCATTAAAATTTTTTAAATTACAAAAACTCTTAAAAAAATCTAAACTAGTTTAATTTTATTAAAAAATTAAAAGAGAATTACAAATCCAAGACCAAGACCAAATAAGTCTTTTGTAACTAAAACCTCGATTTCATTTATATTAATTGATTCATTAAACTTTTTTAAATTACAAAAAATAATAAAAATCTAAACTAGTTTTAAACCTTTCAAAACAAGTAATGGAGAGTTTTTTTTTTCTTTTTAAAGGATGGTGAAATTTTTATTAAAAAAAATGAAAGAAAAATTATAACTTCAAAATCAAAGATGAGAAAATGTCAAAGAAAGACTCTTTAATATAAGATTTTTTTTTAAAAAAAAATATTTTGTACGTAAAATCTCGATTTTGTCAATCCATCAAATAATGATTGAGTTTGTCTTTTTTAAAATATGATGGAAAGATAAATAAAAAGTGTTTGTTGTAGCTATAATTGCATGAATATCTAGTGAGAGAAGAACACTTGTAGCCTTTATGGACCGTCCACATATTGAAACATTATCATATACTATAAGGATTATGCTTGTGAACAATACTTTTTATATTTACATTCTTGCCACGCAACGTGCTTTAGGAATTGCTTAATCCCTGCCGTCTAAAATTCCCTTTTTGTCTCTTTGCCGGTGGAATCTTCCAATCACAGCATTCCACGTCTATGTCTATCCACAACCTCTTAATGCTTAAATTGATTAGCACTCCATTTATAATTTTTATTTAATCCTTCAACCAAAATATTCAATTTTTCTTTTTTTTTTTTCAAATAAATTCCTTTTTCACATATTATATGAATTAAATTTGTTTTTATTGCAAATGAGAAGATCAAAACTATTTAATTTTTTTGTTTTATTTTATATAAATTTAAAATTTATATTTGATACATTATTTATGTATAAATTTTATATATTATCTTCATTGTATTAGGGATATAAACTGTCATATTTAATTATAAATTAAAATTTTGATGGAAGAGTATCAAGATAAGATCCAGCTAAGACCATAAACTTTGTATCTTTCTAACAACAAAATCAGCTTTGGTTACATCCTTATCACCTTACATCAGGTTGGTTGGTGCAAACAAGGACCAGCACTTTCACAAAACCGCGTGTCAGCTCCTAAGAGGAAGACTCTACGAGATCCCCAAGGCTAAGAGTGTTAAAAAGAAAGGAAAACAAGGCCCAGCCCAAACAAGAACGTAAGCTCTTTTAGTTATATATATACCACCACATAAACCCTAGGCTTCTTCTTCATCAAGACAGAGAGTGGCAGAAAGCAGGGCCGCTACCTTCATCCTGTGCTAAGCTACTGCAGGAGTTTTCTTCTTCAGAAGAACAGCTTCTGCAGTAGCTAATATATAAAAATTATAAATACTCTTTGTACTGTTGAAAAGTATATAATATATATATATATAAGCAAATAGAAATAATGGCTCGCCCTCTCTCTTCCCTTAAGCTCCTTGTTGCGTCTGTTTCTGATGGTCTTTCCCTTTCCATCTCCCGGTAATTATGTTGTTTTATTTTTATGGCTTATTTTTTGTATTTTCTGGTATGGATACGATGGTTTAGTTGTTGGTGTAACATTGATTTGAACGTGGCTGCTTGTAGGAGAGGTTACTCGGTTACACCGCATGGAGCTGTGACGGCTGCCTTCGGTAGGGGAGAGGCCAGGCCTGGAATGGTGGGGAAAGTTGAACAGAGGGGTGTGATGAAAGAAGAGTCGGGGGCTTCTACAGCTTGGGCCCCTGATCCTGTCACTGGGTACTACAGGCCTGAGAATTGCCTGGCGGAGATTGATGCAGCGGGGCTCCGAGAGATGTTGTTGAATCACAAGGTGAGAGCACACTAGGAAGATGCAGCATGTGATGACACAAAGCAGAGCAGATCATTTGCTGTTCTTGAGCTTCAAAGATTGGGGGTTCTTTTCTTTGGTTTTTTCAGCCTGTTTGTAGTATTCTATCACTCTTTTTCTTTGAGTCTTTATCATCATCATCATGGTGTTGACAAAGAGTGGAGTAGTGTGGTGAACTTTAATCTAATGGAGATAAGTACCAGTTACTTTTCTAACTAGTAATGATCAAATCAAATAATCAATGTTTAAGAGCGATGAAAACCGTGACACGTTAGTCCTATGGGCTACAGGCAAGGGCCCAACCTCCCAAAGCCAGATGACAATTTTATTAAATGACTAGCATTTGAAAGCAACAATTCCTTACTCCTATAACAGGTGGATCAGCGAGTTTTTCATCACTAAGCTTAAGAGGTTCATTATCTGACTCTTTTCGATCCTCATTGGCGCAAGCAAATAAAAAGGAGTGTTGTTTTTGGTTGTCCATTATGTTTGATCTAGGTTTGGTAATTCATGTTTTCGTGTTTAAAACGTGTTAAATACGATTAGATACGAAACACGTTAAGATTAAATATGAATACGATATAAATATTATTTATGTTTTAAATTTGAAATACATATATGTATATATTTAATAATCATGTAACATGATATAACACATTTAGATACGTTTGTTAAATATGTCAATATATGATATGACACGATTAAATAAAAATATATATAATTAAATATAATTTTATTATTTAAATTTAAAATTAATAATTATAAAAATAATGATAACAAAACAAAATAACAAAAACATCAAATATAACAAAATAAAATTTAAAATTAAGATTTGAACATGACATAATTACATTTTTATCTTTATAAAATTTAAAAATTTTATTAAAATAATTATTTAAAATTATTTAAGTGAGACTAAAATAGCCTTTGACTAATAATTTTTAACAAATTGATAAGTATATCATGTATACACATTTAAACACGATAATATAATTAAATACGCTTATACGTTTAAACATGATATCACGATTAATACGATTAATTAAATATATTTAAACGTATTTTAAACATGTTACTCGTGTCTGATACGTTAATATATGAAAAAAATTTTATATTAAACGTGTCAAACACGAAACATATTAAAGTTAAATTTAAACTTATTTAATCTTGTGTCTTTTTATATCGTGTTAATGTATTATGTTTAAAATTGTTTAGTCTAGTTTGATCCATAGCTAGCGAATAGTAGGAAAATGAAAGGCTTCTAGCTTTGCCAACATGACAAAGTCAAAGATATTGGTCTAAGGCCTAAACCCTTTTGATTCATTTCATCAAAGCCTAAATCCATAATGTATAGGGACCATGGCCTGTAAACCTCAAATTAAGCCCATTCCTGTGATTTTCTTTTTGCCCTTTTTTTTTTAGAAGAAAAAAAGCCAAAAAGGATTCTAATCCAAAGCTTGTGAAGAAGGTTCCTTTTCTTTTCTTTTTCTTTTTCTCAACTTTTTGCCTTTTCCTTCTTTACTTATTTCCCTTGGTAAATGAACCCAAAAAAAGGTGTTGGGAAATGGAGATACAAGTATAGAACTAATAGAAAATTCCTGGATGGGCCCAAACTTTAGCAAACGAAACAATCAATGTTGTGGAAATTGGGCCAGAAACATCACCCGGGTGGGGGGGGTCCTTACTCGTTCATATATTTGGATTTGGTAGCATGAACCATGAATCGAAACCCATACAGACAGAACATGGAAGTAGCTTTTCAACATTGTTCGATAAGCTATAACCAAAAGAAGTGTCTAGTCCAAGCCTTATGGGTATTGAGAAAAATCTAAAACCTTTGTTTGTTGGGTGAGTTAAAGTACAAGCCGGTCTCCAAATGGGCTCCACAGGTTAAAGTGTGGGAACCATTATTTAACAAATGTGTGTATGTATGTACCCACACAAAGCAGCTTTTGGTCATGTCGTTTTGCAATCTGTCTACAGTGCACTCCATCATACCAAGTCCCCCCTGGTGTCTGCTTCACCTTGTCTCTAACACCTTCTTTCGTTCCTTCTTTCTTCACTTTGTTGAAACGTTAGTTGTCAGATTAAACAGCCCTACCTTCTGATATTGCAACCTCTAATCCATTCTTCTTTTATGTTTTAAGTATCTACCATTCCTTCCCTTTTAGACCTCATCCACAAGCATTTGCCACTTGACCACAAGCTTTTCCTCGATTTAACTTCAACTTCATTTTTCTTAATCAGAATTGTCTGCTAAACATGTAATTCTAACTGAATTTACAGATTGGGTTTTATGAGTTTGTGTTAAGAAAGAAAAGGAAATGAAAAAGAATCTTTTATTAATTTTATTCATCAAGAAAATGGAACCAGTTATCTCATATTTATCTTTTACTTGAATGTCTAGCACTGTTGATCAGTCTCTTTTGCTGTTGGAGGTATATTTTAGCAGGCAGTCACATCACAAATTCATAGCTCTTCCTCCCCCCAAAGAAGGAAATGGCCTGCTGGCTTCTTGAATGGGTTATCTCCATTTTCATCTACAGTCATTTTCTGATATTCAACTTTCCAGGGTCTTTTTGGGTCTTGAACTCTCAGCTTTGCAATGTAGCGGCTGCTTGACTTTGGTTTCATGACAGACTTCCATGGACTACAAGATGGACGAGGGACCAATCTAGAGAATGATTAATCACTTAGCCACTCATTTTCTTGTGTGAAATCCAATGAATCTCATCAAAGATGGGAACACAGCAATGACGTGTGGTTTCTGGAGCAAAATGTACGGTGGTAGAAGCGATTATAAAACATATGAATCAAGGGGGCCAACGTCCCATGTCTCAAATCTTAGAATTTAAACATGTTAAATCCTACATTATGCTGATTATATGTAGATAAGGTGCAACAAAAAGATGAACAGCTCTTTGACATGGAAGTCTGATGAGTTGTTTTTCACAATAATGGCAAGACTAATTCGTGCTTGTGTACCCCCACAAAGGATGCACTAAATTTAATCAAAATCTCAATGAAACAGACTGCAGCAAAACACCAGATTCCTGTTTGAAAAAGAAAACTCCAAGCTCCCACTTATTTATCCATAGTTTTAACGTATGATTACAAGCGTGTCATGCCATCGACATGCCTTTCAATCTTAGCAACTTGTAGATCTCATGTCGTAATATATGTTTTGCTGATGTATATATCGTGCAAAACTTGTCGGATGGTATCGATGTTGAGCTGATTTTCACAGTAAGTAAGGTTTAAGTGGGGTACGATTGATCAAGACTCAAGAGCCTTCTTTGGGTTTGCTTTGCACCGTCCCAATGCCCTCAAAAGCTAGCCGATGGGCACCAAGAAGGAGGTTCCTAAGTCTTGTGGGTTAAAAAGGTGCATATGTGCATGTCCCATGGTCCACAAATTAATGTTCTGCTCCAATAACAGTGTCCCAGGGCAGCAGCTTTTCTCATGTCTCCTTGCAATCCTGAACTTCATCAAATTCTTGCGTCTTATCATGACTTTCCGAGATATTTCCCGCCCCGCGCCCCACCCCCCCCTCTCCCCCCCCCCAAGATCCAAACACAAGCTGGATTCACGTAGCCCCCAAAGTTTCAGTTACATCTTATCTATAGTATAAAACCCATTGTGGTTGGATTAAATTGACAGGGTTTTCGCTGCAAAATCATAGGTCTGCTGCTAAATGCTAATTACCTTAGTAGCTGCTGATATTGCTCAAGGTTTCCTTGAATGTGAAAGTCAATGAATTTGTGTTTCAGTTTGGCAGAAGGGGACCTCAGAGAGAGAGAGAGAATGAGGGATGGAGTACATTGAAGAAATATTACCCTTTGTTGTGAGTTGTAACTCTTTTTCAGTGAACCTAAATTCTCTATTGCGGTTTACCAATATATCATTTATTTTGCAGACTATGTTTGCATCAGATCTCATAAATAGTAGCACAACTGCCCAACCCCAAGCTGCTAACTAATAAACCCAAGAGGTGTCACCATGTTTTAGACGGTTAGTACAGAAAACACAGAGGTTGAAGCAGCTGGCAAAATATTGTCTGTTTGGTAAAAAAAAGCCTTATAATAAATGATACTGAAAAACAACAAATCTTTTGATGGTTTTTAATTAACATAGGCCCATAAAAATCAAACAGTCAAGGAAATGTTAACATGGGGCTACTACTCCCATTTACACATAGCCAAGCAATAAATATGTTTGTATTAGAACTTCCAGTGTGTCCAAGACCAACAAACATGTGTATGCATGTGATCAGGGAAGAAACTTGTTACAGAATATTAAAAACCCACATTTTCTTTGCCATTACATTAAGGTACAACTTACAAATAAACACTACAAAGATTAAAGAATACAATTTTTTTTTAACAGAAAACTTCTGCAGATCACAAAGTGAACAGATAATCATAAATTTGTTTGACCAGTATTTTCTCCTCCTTGAACCAGTTTCACTTTGCCAAACTCACCTGAGTTCTGATACTAGTATTCCATCAGTGCTGATCTCAGTTACCCAACAAAGGTAAGGACCAGGCAACTAATCTAAAAACAGAATTATTTGCAGATATATAGAAACAAAAAAAAATTAAGAAAGAAAAAGAGTGTAACATTACTAATGGAATGGAGTCCAAGAAAGATCATAAACACAGAAATAAGCAGGTAACCAAATGTAATGTGTATTAACCGAAATCAAGAGCTACCACCAAGTTCTTCTCTTTAGCCTCTAACAGCTAACAAGGAAGGAATTGCTGCCAGATTGGGAGTTGTGTTCTTGCTGTTTGATTCTCGAATGATGGTATCTCTCTTACCATCTTTAGAAGAAGGCTTGCTGAAAGCTCTCATGGGGCTGGCAAAAGCCCAACCCCAACTCTTACTCCTACCATGAACAAGAGTCCCGGCCGTTGATTTCCCATTGACATCCTCAGCTGAGGAGGATACCCAGTAAGAAGATGAGGATGAGGATGACGAAGAAGAGGTCATGATGAAACCACCAAAAATGCCACCGCACTTGACCCTTTCTTTCATTGCAGATGATGAGGCAGCAACTTTTGGTTTGCCTTCCCTTTGTGACTCCACTCTTCTAAGAGTGCAATCTCCAAACCCAGTTGAGATTCTTTCAAAGAAATCACCAGAGAAACTCCTGCTTCCACAACCAACAGATCTGGATCTTGAAACCTTGCGCTCAAATGATGACGCAGAGGGAGTAGCTTGACTATTAGGACTATCATCATCCTCCACGACCACAATGCCTCCTCTCTTGGACAATGATGATCCCAAGCATTTCTCCTTTGGCTTCACAACAGAACTAGTGGCTGCAGCTCCTGCTGGTCTTGTTGTTGTTGCTGTTGTTGCAGCTACTGCCGGTGCTGCTAAAGAAGCAATTTTTTCTAGTTTTTTGGTACTATGGGACTTGGAAGAAAGATTAAGAAATGACCAGAAGCCACCTCTCTTCCTGGGACTAGAGTCCTCACGATCATCAACAGAAGCATCCAAGAAACGGCCTCTCCTAGGAGTTGTAGTGGACTTGCTTCTCTTAAAAACGATATCAGGAGCTGCATGATGATCTGATGATGCCACCATGATCTTCTTCTTCTTCTTTGCCAAAAGGAAGGGGATCCTGGCCCGCCTTGTATAATATTCTTGATAATGACTATTATTGCCATTATCATTCCTACTTTTTGTTGATGTTGGACGGACAGACAGAGAAAGAGAAAGAGAAGTAGAAGAAGTACCAACAACACCATTGCCACAACTAGCACCAACGGCACCAGTATCAGATCTAAAAGAAGGAGAAGAAGAAGATGATGATGACCCACGAATAGGCAAAGGAAAAGAAGAAGAAACCAACTTCCCTAGCTTTTCTTGAAGGCAAAATGCACAGATCCCACCAGGGTTGTTTCTATAAGGATGATCGCTGCACTGCATGCCATCTCCCATATCTTCTTCACCAACACCAACCCTTCCTCCTCCTTTGATTCCTTCCATCATGTTATCTTCCAAGGCAATATCTCTTGAGATTCTCCAAGCTACAAATCTTTTACTTGTTATTGCTCTCTTTTCATGTCAAAGATGTGGCTTTCTTTTCCAAGTCACTTTTTTCCTGCCAAGAAGAGATGAGAGAGAGAGAGAGAGAAGGGAAGAGATTGGAAGGGAAGATGCAAACAAAAGAAGAGGAGCAGGGGGTCAGAGAGCGTAATTGAGTGGGAAAAAAAATGGCATTGAAGTAAGGAGGGGAGGAGGAGGGGGGGGGGGGGGGGGTAGGGGGGAAGGGACGTGGAAAGGG